>NC_056728.1:513081734-513349234 GCF_019279795.1 Protopterus annectens | reverse complement strand
ATTATCCCCCACCCTTTTCTTTTGTAAAGCCATAAAACATTCACTTTGCTGATTTGTAGTCATTTATAGAACAGTAACATCTTAACAGTGCTGTGAGTCGTGCAATATGGGTGCATACAATTTGTTATTTATAAAGAAGTTTACATAGTAAAGTTAGGCATTATTAATGTATACATTCTAGTAAATTGTCTGTAACGTTTTACTTATTCACTGTCACACATTGGCTATGTGTTGCCCATGCAATCTTTGTCACTGTTTTTATGTAAGTATTTTATTCTTTGTATTGATAAGTGCATTTATTACTTGTTATTATCTTTGCCAATGTAGCCAGAGTTGTGGCCAAAAAGGGTCCTGGGATCAATTAACTTTTCTGGTTACCAAATTATAAATAAATATGAAATAAAAAAGGGGGTGAACATGACAGAAATAATTAAGGAACTAGTGAAGCATATTTTAATTCTGCATCATTCATGACGGAGGAAAACATCTTTCCACTGAAGGCATTGGGAAGTAGCAGACAGACTTAGTCTGGAGCTGTACTTCTTGTCACCTGTAAAAGTACAGTAAGGATCATTTACTGCAGTGAGAGTTTTCATACCTTACCACGTGAGTGTGGGGGAAGGTTTGTCAGTTCTTTTAGAATTACAAAAGGCTCCCTTTACAAATGCCTGCTATTTACCTACTTTCTTTTGCTAGTAGTTAGCTACTTATAGCATAGAACAATCTCTGACAGGCACATAAGTGAAGCTCAGTCAAGGAAACATAGAAGTACCTCTTTGCAGAAGGTGTGTTAGAGAAAACAACAACACATCCTTGTGTCTAGCATAAATTGTATAAAGAGGACTTGAAATGTATTTTGGGAAGAAAGATTAAAAACAAGAAAACAAGATCATGTTACCAAGGCAGGCCCCATCATACGCCATTTTGTGGGAAACAAATTAAAATTGTAAGAAAAGCACTTGGAGTGATTTTGAGGTATTGAAATAGCTCTGTAAATGAAGATACAATGAAAAATATGTTTTTTTTTTGTCTAAGATGAAGTTTTCCTTTAAGTTACTTAGAGCGATTGGTACTGTTTCTTGCTTTTATGTGTGCATTTCACTGATTTTTTAATGTAAATAAATTGCTCTTCCTGTCAATGTTACTGCTGTTTTGAAATTGACTTCAGCGAGGGATTTCCAGCTATTTATTTAAGACGTTTGTGGTATCATTGAACTTGTGAGTCTCTTCTACTGTGTTTTTAGATTAGGAATTCTCGGTTTATTAATCTTGCGTCAGTTGGTGTTTGCCTAGTCTGTCTGAAAAATATATATCGTAGTGTAGCCATTTTATTGGCTAGTGGGCTCATTAGTTATTTTCCGTTTTTTCTGTGCTACTATTAATTTTGCAGACTTGTGTGGGTTAGCAGTTCCCTGTACAGTAGTAAACACCTAGAAAGCAAATTTTCCCTGTTGGAAAAGGTCCATAAAACTGTACCTTGTAAAGCAGCAATATAGCGCAAATACCTTGTTCACTGACAAGATTAGAGCAGCTAGTTGGGAGTCAAGTGGGAATACCTACAGAGTTAGTAGAATTCAGTACTGTATAAACATTAAAGTTAGTAGAATTTAGTACTGTTTTGACATATTCTGCATTAATAAAGCACCTCTAATTGACTTCTAACCCCAATGCACCACCCATTTGCAACTCACAAATCAAAGGACTGGACAGTATGCATATACAATTTCCTAACTTCTCTGTAGCCAGCTTGGTGAATATGGGCATCTTGATACAATGTAGCAATAGTCTCATGTTTACTGACAACCACTTAATCCTTAAAGAAGCAGACACAGCATGTGAGAATGTGAGAAGTGTACTTACACAGTGACAGTGGAGGCTAAACTCTCATATACAAGTGCCTATCAGGTTATCAAAACAACACACACAAAACCCACCTCACATAGTACACAACATCCATACACTAATATATGCTGAAGCATTTAAAACAATCTTCCTAAACAACAAAGATCACCTACACTACTAATTGTCAAAGCTATGCCTCAGCAAGCCTAAAGGCACTCAGGAAAAAATAACAACTAACACCACACAAACTGTCACTCTCCATGGAGCCCCAAACACCAGGCCCCTAAGGCAAGCAGACACATTTCCCTGGACTCTCATCATAGGGGACTCCATTATAAGATATACAGATGCCCCACTAACCAGGCTCAACAAGAAGAAGGTGACTGTTAGAAACACTTATCTAAAGCCAGAATCTGCCAAATCAAATACTCTCAAGTCATTACTCCAGTGGCACCAGTAGGATTCCATCATAGTCCATATAGGTGTAAATGACCTGAGATGTACTCCCTGGACTATATGAAGACAGACACTATGAAGCTTTCAGACTATGTGTCTGAGGCTGCTATGAGACTAGCACTAATCAGCATATCACTATCACCAAGGATGATGCCACAATATGAGCAAAACAATGATTAATTTCAACAACTGGCTGTGTTCTGTTATCATTGTAAGGGGATCCAGTATTTCTCAGCTTGTGAGGATGTGATTAGCAGATCATGTTTCTTTGCCAAGGATGCTCTGCACATCTGTCCTCTAGGATTTTGAATAATGGCTACAACTGTATCCACCCCATAGAGACTTTTTTTAGGCAATGCCAAATTGGTAAATCAACCAACATAGCAAAATCAACTCAACAGAACCTCAAAGTGTTACTGCTCCATGCCAGGAGCCTAAATAAAAAAATGCAGTCCCTCAAAGCTCTCCTCACACTTGAGAATATAGACATCTGTGTAGTTACTGAGTCATGCTTTAAAGCAGCAGAGTGTACCCTGGAAGTGCAAGTTTTCAGTGCCTTCCATATTCTTTGACCAGTAGCTGCACAGACAAGGGCTAAGAGAGTGGGTGTCTCAATATACGTCAATAACAAGGATACATTTAGGGTGGTTTAACAGAATGATGTGCTAGAGTTCCTCCACATGCAGATCACCATAGACAAAATCCTGTACCATATCCTATCCAGCTGTTGGTCACCCTCGTGTCCCAAGAAGTTCACAATGCATACTTGGACCTACTGGAGACACTTATTATCCAACCTAACCTTCTACTCATGGAAGACTTTAATTACCCCTCTATAGATTGGGAACCCTACTTGGCCTCAAATCTACAGGCACAGAGATTCCTGGACTTTGTAAATACAAACACCCTTGATCAAATAGTGAATTCACCCACTAGAGGCTCAAACATGCTGGACCTCATGCTTACAAATATGGAAGAATTCTGCACCCCTCCCAATGTCTCATCCTCCCTGGTAAGTTCTGACCATAAAGTTGTCTCCTTCGAAATCAAAATCAACTCTGTAATCTCATTAAAACCAGTAACAGTTAGGAACTATTCCAAACTAATTACCTTTTATTAAGTGATGGTTTGTCAAAATTCAAAGTCCATCCAAGCCCAGAGAACACAGCAGCCTATACTGAATTGCTCTCAGAAACACTGTAAAACCATGTGAATGGCTGCACAGAGGCTGTTGTACCTACGAGAAGTAAGCCTAGAACTAACACCAAACCACTCTAGTGGCATTCCAAATTACACAGGATATACAAGACAAAGAAAAAAATGATGGCAAAAATCATGAAGGTCAATTCCCATACAGACAGAAACTCTCTCATCAAAGTAAAAATGCAACTAAGAAGGTTAATTAGGTCAAGCAAAGCCAACTTTGGGATAGGCTAGCCTCCTAGGTGAAAGGTAACCATAAAGCCTTCTACAGCTATGTCAGAAACCTCAAGGGCAGCACACAGCATTGTACTGAACTGGTGATTAATGATGCAACATTCACCGAACCTGGTGATATAGTGAACCTGTTAGTGGACAAATTCAGTTTCAACTTTAAACCCTCTCACTACCGACCATCCCCTCAAAAATTACCTCAAACATAACACCACTAAGTATAACTAGGGAGATTATACAGACTGCACTCACTAAAACCAAGAACACAGCCTCAATGTGCCCCAATAACATCCCAGGATGCCTCCTGAATAGTCTAAAATGTGGCTTATCAGGACCCCTGGAGTCATTATTTAACTATAGTTTTAAAAGAGGCTTTGTGCCATGTGACTGGAGGACTGTGATAGTCATTCTTTTCATAATGGAGGACCCTTAACAGATGCTGAAACTACAGATCCATTAGTCTGACTAGTCTTATTTACAAAGCCAGGGAAAGAATTACCATAGAAATTGTCATTAAGGATATAGGAGACCTCCAGACAGTTGATCCATACCAGTTTGGCTTTTTCAAAGGAAGGTAATGCTTAGTGAATCTGGTGGACTTCTTGAAAAGGCCACTAAGGCAATGGATGAGGGGAAAACGTGCGTACTTCCTACCTAGATCTGGCTAAAGCATTTGATACAAAACCCTACTTTGGCATTGTCAATCAACTGATGGGTCTACGTATAAATCCCTTTATAACACATCAGATAGCTAGCTGGCTCACTTATAGGATCCAGGGGGTTAGAATCAGTGAGGTCACCTCCACAAAGAGGCCAGTCACCAGTACAGTCCCCAAGGTATCTGTGCTGGTCCCACTCTTCTTAACTTCTTGGATGTCAAAGAAAATGCAAAGGCTTTGTCTAACCAAGTTTACTGATGATTGCAAACTGGGAGCAGTCATTGAGATCCCCCAAGATGAGAACACCCTTCAGGAGGGTCTAATACAGACAAGCACTCTGTGCTACGTTCATGGCGTAAAATTTCAATACCAAGACTTTTGGGAAGTCTACCACCCAGGGTAGCTATGTCATCAATAAAACATCCTTAAAAGTTGATTCACTAGTTAAGGATCTGTTAACTCATGTAGATAGTAACCTAACTTTCAACCAACATGTGTCCAAGGTAGTAAGAAAATCCTTCTATGTTGCTCAACTTATAAGTGAGAGCACGGCATCTAGGTCTAGAGAGGTCATCATACCACTGTACTCGGCCCTCATCAGACCCATTACAGAGTATAATGCCCCCTTCGGTATATGCCTGACCAGACACATGCAGCAACTGGAACTTCTTCAAAGGTTCCTCACAAAAGTAATACAGGGAGTAAACACGATGTTCTATGCTGCTCACCTGAAACCTCTATCTCTTTACTCGGTATCATACAGACTTCTGAGATTATCTTTGCCTGGCTTACAAGATATCCCTGGACCCTGTTTTGATGAATCTTTTGCATATCTGCAAAACAAGCAGCATCAAAACTACTAGATTAAAAGACCTACATTTTGTCTGGAACATAAATAGGATATGATGGAGATACATGTATGTTTCTCAGAAGATTCCCATTCTCAGGAGCAGCCTTCCAATCCCCATGAAGCAGTGTTCCTCCCTATTATTATTTAAGTACAACTTGGACCAATGAATGGGTAATCAGAAATTTACCTATGGTCTGGATCTTATATCTATGATGGAGAGAGGTAGTTAGTAAATCATTCCTATATAAATCAAATTAGTGGGTCACACTTGGGGTGCATGGCTAAGCTTATAATGGTCCTAGTGGTCATTAGCCTAGTATACACCTAAGAATCTATTTACTGCATTTGTCTTCTGTACCAATATTTTCAAACAAATATTTTTATCCTTCTCATTGTCATCAAATAGAATAAATAAACTGTATCTTCTTACTTGAGTAACAGTGACTTGCAAGACGTTTCTGTTTGTGTCTTTGGCTCATTGTTAAACAAATTTTGATTATCTGACCTCCTTCCACTAAGCTCATATCTAAACTGCTTTTACTTTACTCAGATGCTGACCAACCTCAGATTGGGCTATACTGGTACTAAAACAGGGGACCTAAATTTTCACAGAGAAGGAAAACACTATTGAGGGACAGGTTTATAACTCATCACCACCTAAGCCTCTGGAATAAATTTCCTCTGCATATGAAGCAATGCAACTCACTATCTTCCATTAAACATAACCCAGATGATTTGTTGGATATCCATAAATTTACTTCAAGATTGACTAGCATGGTCCTTCTAGGGAAGGGGGTACGGCCGGATGAGGATACTGGCAAGGCATAAATAGACATCAGACTCAGTGGCCCTCGAATATCTACAAATCAATGAAGCAGAATTAATTAAAGCAGCACAGAAGCAAATTCCCTACATGATGGATGTTAGAGCTTAATCACCACTTTCCTCAGATTTATAGGGTTATACCCATCTGATAGAATGGGTCTTTATGATATGAATTTGCTTAAAAGCAAATCAGTTTCATGCATAATATTATTTTTCAGCAGGTATCAGCTTCTATTACTCATTGATTTTTCACCCCAGATTTCCAGATTGCTTGTGTTATCACAATTACGGTCAACTTTATGCTGTTAATACTGAATCCTACACTAACAATTTTTGACTGGAAATTCCAACAAACAGCTTTCCACCTTACTTCTTTCTTTATATTCATGTTAATATTTTGACATAAATATAATCAAAATCAACAACAACAATATCAAAACTTGAAATGACTACTAACCACTAAAACTTAAACCCACAAAATATGAAACAAGCATTTGTTTGCAGATGGTAGACAAACCTACACCTATCAGATAATAAGCAGTTAATCCTAACATCTGACTGCTATTTGTGTGGCAGGTCAAGGTATGTTGCAAATTTCAAAACTGCAAGTTGCTTTCCAGTGCAGCTCTTTGGTGACTGTCATCTATATAATGGGAGATTTACTTACTTTTATACCAGTAATGTTCATTTTCAAGAACTTGACCATAAGAAGTTATAGTCGAGCTTTTATATAAGAACCTTAATATAACAAAGCAATTGTCCTTGTTTTGGGATCACAGCCCAAGTGTTTCTTGTAATACATTTTTTCTATAAATACTTTAAAAGAAAATAAACATTCTCTTATACATTGTATGCTAAAGCCACATCTAGTAGTCTGGTTCTGAAACAATATAGATTATTCTATTTTTAGTCATATAGTAAAGGTTGTAATTCACATTTGTTGTTTACTTGCATCAGTAAATTCCACATTTATTTAAAATTAAGGTCATATTTAGCTTTAGTGCTAGACTGCTGACAACTGATTAACAAACACTACAACATAATGTACATTTTCAATTGCATATATTTAAATTATTACATAATCTGTTCATGAACATGCAGCCAAACAAGTAGGTCATGAAGTATGATTATATAGAACACTTTTGTATAGTGTCTGGTGCGCAGTGGTGAACAGCGAATAGATAAACAAATCCGAACATGGTTCCTTTAACTGATGTCTACGGACTCCAGAGAATGGCTTCTAAGTACATATGATAAATCCTTTACAATAGTAAATTGAACCATTTCTGACTATGTGCAGAAGATTTACTTGTGGCTGCAGTATAAACTCTGCTGTCCTCCTGTGACTTTATAATCATGATCTAAAATTGGTTATTATACAATCACTTGATTATTTCTCAAAATAACACCTGTTCATCACATTCTTCTGATGTGTTTAGCAGTACTGCAAATGACTGCAAAGGTTACAAAAATATAAAACTGTTAAGGTAAGAAAAATGCTGCTAAAGAATCTCCATAGGGATGACTGGACATGGAACAAACAGTTGTAATAAAAGTATATTACATTTTTCCAACACTTACATATTGAAAACTTTGCTATTCACATGTAATGTCAATATTTAGGGAGATAAATATATTAAACGACTAGGAATTAAATGTTTGTTGCTGTACCACATATCCTCTGCAAATATTAATTTAAGGTTTATGTGAGGAAACAAATTCCCTGCTGGAAATGTCAGAGTGTCAGAACTAAATCATAGCTTTATCACATTTCTTCCAGGTGTGTGTAAAGTAAGTGAGAACACAGCTGTGGAACTGCATTTAATTGCAACTAAAAATCTACATTTTAGTAACTCTAATTTAAGGGAAAAGGAAATGTATGATCAATTTGTTATAACTATTTTACTTAATTACTTTCAAAGGATAACTAAGATGCATCCTCCTATCTTATTTAGTAATCATTTCCAGCTGCAAACATTTTTGTAAGGTTCACTTTTAGAAAGAAACCTGTCATCATTAATCTTATATCTCTATGGCTGTCCATTGTGTCATGAAACCCCATTGCTTGTTTCTGCTGTCATTACCTCCTCATAAAGTCAGTTCTAGTCTCTGGCTGCTTCTTCTGGGAAGACACGCCTCAGTTGTTCTCAGTATGTCATAGAACATTCTGCTCTTGTCAGATATTTTATCCGAGGAACGGAGTGTCAACTATGATTTTATTTATAGCATTGAGGTACTTGAAAGTGTTGATTATACCTTCCACCCTCCTATTTTTCCTGGGGCTGACACTCCAGCTTGAGTTATTTCCCTCTTATTTGCAGTGATAACTTTTGTTAGATAAAAAGGAATTGTTAACTGTATTTTAAGACCTATGCGGTTGAAATAATATGTATTATCACCACTTTGTTCTGTCAACTGACCAGCATATCATTTCTCCTTTTTCTTTTGTCATAGTTGTAGTGTTTCTTATGTTCTCTTCATCTTCTGAAGTCTTTTCTTATATTGCATAGCATAAGATAAGATGACCTCACGTCAAATCCTTTCCTGAGTCCAGTACTACCAGTGATGTGCTCTGCCTGCTGCTGGAAATCCAGTTCTCTCTTTTTACTGCCAGAGTCATTTTTGTTTGCAGGTGATAACAGCACCATAATGAGTTCTATCATAATGAAATCTCTTCAGCTTTCAAATTCCTGAGTCGTACCATATGAATGTGTCACTGTAGTTTAAACACTGACTTTGCTTGTTACTAACAGATTCATGTTTACTAATTGAGTTTAAAATGTCACACCTCTCAATACCACTTTCACAAGTATGGGGTCATGCAAGACACCTGCAATCCAACCCTTAAATTCTGCGCTCTCTCTCTCTCTCTATATATATATATATATATATATATATATATATATATATATATATCTATATATATACATAGTGTTAAAAAGCATCCTTACTATGAAAGTTCTGCAGTCTTAAAATTACTATAACCACATGTGAAAGTTAGTTAAGCTGACTAAATGGTCCTGTTCAACTGAGTCCCAGTATACACTGGTGCAATTAAGCTCAATACTTCCATTGTTGTTCTCTATAGCACTGAGGTACTTGAAAGTGCTTCAGGCATATGAAGAGTTGTATGAAAGGTTGGACACTAAGGAGGGAGAAAAGGACCTGTACCGATTGGCTAGACAGAGGGACCAAGCTAGGAAAGATGTGCAGCAGGTAAAGGTGATAAAGGATAATGAGGGAAACATACTCACAACCGAGGAGAGTGTGTTGAGAAGATGGAAAGAATACTTTGAGGGGTTGATGAAGGAAGAGAATGAGAGGGAGAGAAGGGTGGATGATGTAGGGATAGTGAATCATGAAGTACAATGGATTAGCAAGGAGGAAGTAAGGATAGCTATGAAGAGAATGAAGAATGGAAAGGCTGTTGGCCCGGATGACATACCTGTGGAAGCATGTAAGTGTTTAGGTGAAATGGCAGTGAAGTTTTTAACCAGATTGTTTAATGAAATCTTAGAAAGTGAGAGGATGCCTGGGGAATGGAGAAAAAGTGTTTTGGTAACGATTTTTAAGAATAAGGGTGATGTGCAGAGCTGTAGTAACTACAGAGGGATTAAATTGATCAGTCACAGCATGAAGTTATGGGAAAGAGTAGTGGAAGCTAGGTTAAGAAGGGACGTGATGATTAATGAACAGCAGTATGGTTTCATGCCGGGAAAGAGCACTACAGATGTGATGTTTGCTCTGAGAGTGTTAATGGAGAAGTACAGAGAAGGTCAGAAGGAGTTGCATTGTGTTTTTGTAGACTTAGAGAAAGCATATGACAGGGTGCCTAGAGAGGAGTTGTGGTATTGTATGAGGAAGTCAGGAGTGTCAGAGAAGTATGTAAGAGTGGTACAGGATATGTATGAGGGTAGTGTGACAGCGGTGAGGTCTGCTGTGGGAGTGATGGATGCGTTTAAGGTGGAGGTGGGGTTACATCAAGGATCAGCTCTGAGCCCTTTCTTATTTGCAATGGTGATGAACAGGTTGACAGACGAGATCAGACAGGAGTCCCCGTGGACTATGATGTTTGCAGATGACACTGTTATGTGTAGTGAGAGTAGGGAACAGGTGGAGGAGACCCTGGAGAGATGGAGATATGCTCTAGAGAGAAGAGGAATGAAGGTCAGCTGGACTAAGACACAATATATGTGTGTGAATGAGAGGAAGGATAGAAGAATGGTGAGGATGCAAGGAGTAGAGGTGGTGAAGGTGGATGAGTTTAAATACTTGGGGTCAGTAGTTCAGAGTAACGATGACAGTGGAAGAGAGGTGAAGAAGAGAGTACAGGCAGGATGGAGTGGGTATAGAAGAGTGTTAGGAGTGATTTGTGACAGATGAGTACCTGTAAGAGTGAAAGGGAAGGTCTACAAGAGGGTAGTGTGACCAGCAATGTTATATGGGCTGGAGACAGTGGCATTGACAAAAAGGCAGGAGTTTGAGCTGGATGTGGCAGAGTTAAAGATGTTAAGATTTGCACTGGGTGTGAAGAGGGTGGACAGGATTAGGAATAAGTATATTAGAGGGTCAGCCCAGGTTGGAAGGTTTGGAGACAAAGCCAGAGAGGCAAGATTACATTGGTTTGGACATGTGCTGAGGAGGGATACTGAGTAAATTGGGAAAAAGATGCTAAGGATGAAGCTACCAAGTAACAGGAAAGAGGAAGGCCTAAGATAAGGTTTATGGATGTGGTGAGAGAGGACATGCAGGTGGTTGGTGTGACAGAACAAGATGCAGAGGACAGGAAGAAATGGAAACGGGTGATCCGCTGTGGCGACCCCTAATGGGAACAGCCGAAAGAAGATGATGATGACTTCCATTGTTGTTCTCTGTCAGAAAACCACACTGTTAAACACTTTTCTGTCAAGAAGTAGACATGTCTTTCTTGAGATGGCCTGATGATTTAAGCAGTATGGCAGAAAGTGTTATGCCACTGTATATAGATTCAGATATTACAACAAACCCAATGGCATTTGGCTTATGTCCTGCATCGGTTGGGTATGTAGTAATACCATAAATCTACTTAAATGCCTTTCACACTTATTATGTATGGTGTGTATGCATATATATATATATATATATATATATATATGTGTGTGTGTGTGTGTGTGTGTGTGTGTGTGTGTGCATATATATATATATATATATATATATATATATATATATATATATATATATGGTCTACATGAGTTGGACGAAAGACCAGAAGATCAAAATCAGGAACGCCAAGATGAAAACAACAAAAACGCAGAACACCGAAAAGCCCAAAATTCAAAATCCCGATGTTACGGGATTTTGAATTAGCACTTTTCGTGTTCTGCTGTAGGTAAGTGTGTGTGTGAGTGTATTTTTGAGGGGAAATGCTGTGTGTAAGTGTGTGTTGTGACTGTGGTGTGTGTGTGTGTGTGTGTGTGTGTGTGTGTGTGTGTGTGTGTGTGTGTGTGTGTGTGTGAGGGACTGTACTGCGTGGGTGTGTGTTTGCCTTGTGTGTCTGTGCGGTCTCGGAGTTAGAATATCAAAAGTAGGGTGTGTGTGGGGGGTGCAGGGTGGCTTCCCCCCCTGCCTATCATTGTGTAGGGTGTTTTGTTTAGTAGTGTGGGGCAGCTGTGTGTGTGTTTTTGTGTGTTATGTGTGTTTTGTAAACTTACGTATTTTTCGGTGTTCTGGGGTTTTGTTGTTTTCGTCTCGGTGTTCTGCGTTTCGTTCTTCTGGTCTTTCGTTGTTATGAAGTAGACCTATATATATATATATTATATATATATATATATATATATATATATATATATATATATATATATATAAATATATATGTGTGCGTGTGTGTGTGTGTGTGTGTGTGTGTGTGTGTGTGTGTGTGTGTGTGTGTGTGTGTGTGTGTGTGCATGTGTGTGTGTGTGTGTGTATATCTATATCTATCTGTATATATCTATACATATACATATATATATATATATATATATATATATATATATATATATATATATATATATATATATATATACAGTAGATATAAAAAGTTTACACACCCCTGTTAAAATGCCAGGTTTTATGTTATAAAAAAATGAGACCACAATAAATCACTTCAAAACTTTTCCCACCTTTAATGTGACCTATAACCTGTACAATTCAATTGAAAAACAAATAAATCTGTTAGAGGAAAAATGTAAAAAATAAAAAACGTGCAATACACTAGTTGCATAAGTGTTGACACTCTTAAACTAATATTTTGTTGATTGTGCACATCCTTAAACTAATACTTTGTTGAAACACCTTTTGATTTAATTACAGCATTCAGTCTTCTTGGGTAGGGGTTCTTTCAGCATGGCACATCTTGACCTTGCCAATATTTGCCCACTCTTCCTTGCAAAAGCACTCCAAATCTGTCAGATTGCAAGGGTATCTCTTGTGCACAGTCCTCTTCAGGTCATCCCAAAGATTTCTTATTGGATTTAGGTCTGGGCTCTGGCTGGGCCATTCCAAAACTTTAATTTTCTTCTGGTGAAGCCATTCTTTAGTTGATTTGTATGCATGCTTGGGGTCATTGTTGTGTTGAAAGGTGAAATTCCTCTTCATCTTCAGGTTTCTAGCAGACACCTGAAGGTTTTAGGCTAAAAGTGACTAGTGTTTGGAACTGTTCATAATCCCCTCCACCTAGACTAAAGCCCCAGTTCCACCTGAAGAAAAGCAATCCCAAAGCAGGATACTGTCACAACCATGCTTTACCATGGGGATGGTATTCTTTTGGTGATGCAAAGTGTTGTTTTTGTGCCAAATGTACCTTTTGAAATTGTGGCCAAACCATTCAACATTGGTCTCATCAGACCATAACACATTTTCCCAAATGCTCTTGGGAGACTTGATGTATTTTTTTGCAAATTTTAGCCAGACCTGGATGTTTTTCTGTGTAAGAAAACGCTTCTGTCTTGCAACCCTACCCCATTGTCCAGACATATGGAGAATATGGGAGATTGTTGTCACATGTAGTACACAAACAGTACTTGCCATATATTCCTGCAGCTCCTTCAGTGTTGCTGTAGGTCTCTTGGCAACCTCCCTGACCAGTTCTCATCTTGTCATTTCATCAATTTTGGAGGGATGTCCAGTTCTTTGCAACGTCACTGTTATCCCATATTTTCTCCACATTTTGATGACAGTCTTCACTGTGTTCCATGGTATATCTAATGCTGTGGAAATGTTTTTGTACCCTTCTCCTGACTGATACCTTTCAACAAAGAGATCAATTTGATGCTTTGTAAGCTCTCTGTGAACCATGGCTTTGACTGTAGCAGGCAACTGAGTAAATGTCATGAAAATCCTACTAGGACACCTGAACTTTGGGGTTAATCAGAGTCTCTTTAATTGATGGCAGGTGTGTACAGTAAAATACTGCAAGAAAAACATAGCCAAGTTACAGTTTTCACTGTGCGATACCTTAAAACTCCTGTAATGGAGACCCATGGGATATCTGCAAATGACCACTTATAGACATCAAGTGTTTCAGTTACTTTTTAAGTCTTTATGGTTCTATTCAAGCCATTAACGCCAAATGCCACTAGCTGAGGACATACATGTTTCAGCTTTTTTATTGACCCCATCAGCCCAGCATAACTGGATGGTTTGGATATACTTCAGAAACACAAAGACTTTAAACCCAACTGATGCCCATAATCATTAAGGTGTCTGCAAAATATTCTAACCAACATCCAAACCAAAGAGCAAGAAGATCAAACAGATAAACCACTGAATAAAAACTGCAAGAAAAAACCCAGCCAAATTACAGTTTCACTTCATCATATAACCCATTGGCCTCCATTATAGGCAGTTTAAGGTATCACACACCGAAAACTCTAGCTTGCCTTGGCAATAATAAATGATACAACACTTCTTTCTTTTCTATACTTATGCTATTTTAGAGGTCTTCCTTTAACTCAAAATAAGAAGAAAAAACATGGAATATTCTGGTCAATATTTTCCCCAGTATGTTCTTTTTGTCCAACCTAGAGTATCATTTTACCATTGTGCTTTTTATGTTTTTTTTATAGCCCACAAACTCAGTGTGCCACTCAACCACAGCCCATAAGGCATAACTATGTACCCAACACTCTAGTCATAGGTGACTCTATAGTTAGGCACACTGATGTTCGACTCACCAGGCTAAGCAAGGAGAAAGTTACTGTCAGCTACCTGTCAGGTGCCAGGATCCACCGCATAATGCATGGACTCAGGTTACTCCACAACCAGTACAAATATGATTCTGTCATTGTCCATGTTGCTGTGAATGACCTGAGACATACTCCCTGGGCTACATGAAAAGAGACATGGAAGAGCTCTCCGATCTTGTAGCCCAGGCAGGTATGACCCTAGCCCTGAGTAGCATCTGCCATCACTGAGAATGATACCACAGTACAAGGACAAAATGATTGAATTCAACAATTGGCTAAGCTTCTGGTGTCATTCTAAGGGGATCCAGTATCTGTCTGCCTGGGATGACATGAGTGACAGACCACAATGCTTTGCCAGAGATGGCCTGCACCTGTCGCCCTTGGGATTCCAGATACTGGCTAAGGCTCTTGCCACCCCTATAGTGCCTTTTTTAGGCAAGATTCAAATGACAAATTCACCACCATAACAGGTACAAGCAAAAAAAATCTGAGGGTAACGCTACTCAATGCTAGAAGTCTAAACCTCAAAATGCATTCACTCGAGGCACTCCTTAAAATGGAGAACATCGACATCTGTGCAGTGACAGAGACCTGGTTCTAGGCTCCAGAGAGCACCTCTGCATTTCCAGGCTATAATTCATACCACAACTTTCGGCCACCTAACCTGGACTGAAACACTAAAGATGGAGGTGTGTCCATATTCATTAAGGATATCCACACCTCCAGGCTAGTTGCTCAGCATAATGTATCTGAGATTATCAAAGTGCAACTAACTCTGGGCAAGACCGCATTCCAAATTGTAACTGGGTACAGATCCTCCACCATGCCCCAGGATTCCCACTCCTCATTTCTTGATACACTGGAAAATATTAGGGTACAACACAACACCCTAATAATGGATGATTTCAACTACCCCACCATTAACTGGAAAAACTACTCGTGTACCAACTCTTTTGCTCAGTGTTTTCTGGAACTCATAAATTCCAATGCCTTGTATCAACTTATCCACACCCCCACCAGGGACAGCAATATCTTAGACCTGGTCATTACCAACATTGGTGACCGGTGTTCCACACCAGAGGTAATTCCTCAATGGTCAGATCCGGCCACAAGCTAATCACCCTAGACATCCACATCCCACCCTCTACCCACCCCCACTAGGGAAACCACCGTAAAATATTTCTCCAAAGCCAACTTCACGCTTCTTAAGACAGAAGTGGCAAACTTCACAACACCCATGCAGACGGACAATAGAGGTATGATTGCTTAATCTTACACAAATGCACTTTATAAGGACTTACACGAGTTCATGGATCATGCAATCCCTAACAGAACCAAGATGCTATCCTCCAAAAAGAGGAAGCCAATCTGGTGCTCCCCTGCCATAAACAAACTCTACAACAGAAGAAAGAAACTTTTGCAAAAAAGAGTAAAATCTCATTATTGGAGGAACTCCCTGGTCAGCCTCAGTAAGAAGCTGCAATCCATCATAAAATCCTCCAAAGCTAGTTACGAAAACAAAATCATTACTGATTCTAAAGACAACCACAAAGCATTCTATAGCTATGTCAAGAATCTCAACGGCAACACTCAGATCTGCTCTGAGTTACAGCATAATGGCACTAAATATATAGACCCAACTGATATTGCCAACATCCTGGCACATAGGTTCATTGCTAACTTTACCCTCTCTCACCCCCTAAAGAGCCCATCTCTATTCCGGAAGAATGCAAAGTTCCTGTAATCACGGCTGCACAGGTAAAAACCACACTCTCCGCAGCCAAGAACACAGCATCCATGGGACCTGACAACATCCCAGGCTGTGTTCTACATGAACTACAGAATGAACAGGCACCCCACCTAAGCACCATGTTCAATCATAGCCTCACTTAAGGCTTTGTGCTCACTGAGCGACTCACAGTGATGGTTATCCCATTCCACAAAAAAGGAGCCACCATGGACCCCGGGAACTACCGCCCCATTAGCCTAATGAGCCTGGTCTGCAAAGCCATGGAATGTATCATAATGGAAATTATAAACAATTACATTGGTAATCTCCAAACTCTGGACCCCACCCAGTTCGAGTTTGTAAAAAGCAGATTATGTCTCCTAAACCTGATAGACTTCTTTGTAGCAGTCAGCAAAGCCGTAGACGAGGGTAAGGTGGTTCACACAGCCTATCTAGATCTACCAAGGCTTTTGTCACCATCCCCCACTCTGGAATTACAGATAAACTCATTAAACTAGATATAAATCCCTATGTCACAAGATGGGTTGCCAACTGGCTCACTGACAGAACCCACACTGTGAAAGTAGTAGACACCAAATCCAACTTCAGACCAGTGACAAGTGGAGTACCACAAGGTTCAGTCCTGGGTCCTCTCCTGTTTGGTATCTACTTTTCTGAAGTACAGGCTAACACAGAAGGTCTTTGGCTAACAAAGTTCGCAGATGACTGCAAACTAAGAGCCATAATCAAAACTCCTAACGATGTGGACATACTACAAAAGGGCCTCATTGAGACAGATGCCTGGTGTCAAAGCCATGACCTCAAGATCAATGCTAAAAAGTGCATTGTCATCCCCTTTGGTAAAAACTCTGTACCCATAAGGTACCACATAGGTGATAGTCTTCTTAACACCAAAAGTGTGAGAAGAGACCTTGGGAAACCGTTGGACAGTAGTCTCTCCTCTAATAATCACATCGCCGCAGTAGTCAGGAAATCCTTCCATGTGGCACACCCCATCACAAAAGGTTTCTCATCCAGGAAAAAAAGAGGTCATTGTTCCATTCTACTTGTCACTCATTAGATCCATTATAGAATACAATGCCCCTTTTGGTATGTACCTCACAAGACATCTATAACAACTGGAGAGGATTACTGTCCTCAAACAGATGCTCTACGCAGACCATCTCAAAAAACTCAGAGGCGATCTCTGCCTAACATACAAAGCTATGTCAAACCCAGAGCTGTTGGACATGCTCCACTTAAAGAAAACTCAATCCCTCTGAGCTACATTCTATAGGGACCTAAACCTTGTCACCACAATAAACAGAACATGCTGGAGGGATCCTGTCCCAGAGACTTCCCATACTCTTGAACAAACTACCTGTCTATATCAAACAAAGCTCCTCATTAGCACCCTTCAAGAAAAATCTTGATGATTGGATGGGAAATAGGAAATTCACCCCGTGGATCACCTCTGTGGCTCTGCTTGACAGGAGCACAGGAAAATATTTTTCTTGGGTGGCGAAAGCCAGGGTACCTTTTTGGCTGGGCTTATATAGGCCCTAGGGACAATAGCCTAGTACCTAACTATGAACCTATGACCTATGGTTTCTCAATAAGTCCTCTAACTCAGGTTTTTTTCTTCATTAACATGCCTTGTGGTGGAAAGTGAATCTTCTTCCTGCAAAGACATAGATACTGCAGCTTCTTGTATATATTTTCCCTTGCAATAGGAAGTTGCAAACAAAAATATCTTCTGATTTACTTTCTCTGCTGTCAGCACAGGCTCCTGTTGTGCTCCCTTTAATTTTTAGGTAGTCCTCCATTTACCTTACTTTAATGGAATGTCACTCTCTCACTTTCTGTTTTGCCTGTGTTGCTCCCCTGTGCAGATACTGCATCAGAACAAGATCAGTTTTAATTTTGTTCTTGATTCATAAATTCATTCTTCTTACAGTCCACCTTCAGCTGCATCCACATTGCATTCTCTGTTGAACACTAATAGAAACAGGTTCAAAACTTTCCATTCTGCTATCTATCTTACTTCATCTATTCACTCTGCTTATGAGGATCTTCCCCCAAGTATTATCACTTTTTTATATGCACCCTCTCTGTTTCTGTAATAAAACTTATTGTAAGTTTCCACACTGACTGTTGTCTTACACCTGATTTTTACTTCAGTTCATCCTCAGTTCCTGTAACATCATCTCTTACAGTTTGGGGTTTCTGTTATTTTGTCACTGTGGCAGTCTTTTGATAACAAAGAAGTTTCATTTTGCTTTCTAACCACAACCAAATTCTGGAAATCAAAGCAAAGCAAAAGGAAAAACTTCCATATATCAGGTTCATCAGAAAGGGAACAAGGTAAAAATAGATAAAGCAGAGGCAACTGGCACAAATAAATGCTGGTATAAGTTTCCATTTGAGGTAAAGAACTAGAAACTGAAACTCCAGTGCCTGTGGTGATAGGCAAGGAGGCAGTACCTTCTACTTCATGATAGGATGACCTTGAGGAACCTCCACAGTTAGATGACCTTCGGATTTGCTGGTTAAATATTAAAAGGACACATTGGGAAAAGACACTTTGAGCAGGGTAAGAAAAATATACCAAGGGTTGTACGAGAAGAAGTTTAATAAGATGTTTCTATTTCTTACCCACAGTCTGATTTACAAAGTGTCTTGTTGAGTAGAGTAAGAAAGGATACAGGGAAAGTCCTATACCCATTGTTGATGTCCAGCTTTTCAGAAATGCAGTAATAAGATTAACACATAGCCATGTGCTGAGAGGACACCTATAAATGGACAAAAGTAAAACATGGATCCTAGAAGTACTTTACTGGCCAGAAATAATGCAATATATTGTGAATTTCTGTTCTCATTTTCCCAAGTACCAGAAAATTGCTTGTTATTCAGATTTTAAAAATTCTTTTATTCTAATGAATTTCACATGGTTATCATTTAAACATGTTGCAACATGCAAAAAAGTCCAAAACCAAAACAAGTAAATCAAAAACAAAGCAACAAGCGGCTAAAATGACTCAAAAGAAATAGCGTACACTGCTTTATTATCCGCTTTCGTCCGTAGACTTCATCAGAATAAAACAACCAACACAATGAGAGCTTAAATACATCAGAAATCACCATGGAAATTAATTGAAATTGATGACTCCTATTAATTAAAAAGTAGTTGTCAGTACATCTTAAAAAAACAGAGGCACAATCAAGTAATGTGAAGACACACTAAATCATTACTTTTGTTAACTTTTAGTTTCCTATGTTTAAGAAAACATTTCACATTTATTGCCTCATTGAGGCCAGGGGGATTGTCAGACCTCAATTTGATCTGCCAATAGGTCTCCCTTTGTAATAAAAAGTTCTTGAAGTCCCCCTCCCTCATGTCTCTGTGACAAATTTCCAATATAGAAAATAAAAACTTATTAAAAGAATGACACACTAAACTATGTTTAAAAAGAGCATTTTTTTCATCTTTGGTTTTGATACAATATAAATGTTCCCTTATATGGGTTCTTAACTCCCTAGTCGTCATACCGACATAGAATGCAGTACAGGATGAACAAAGAGCTATGTAAACCACACCTGAAGAACGGCAGTTCACAAAACCAGGGACAGGGAAAGTCCTGTTAGAAGTTGCTACCGAAATGTAAGGTCCAGTTGAAATGTACCTACACATATTACAATCATGACAACAATTCATGCCATTTTTACTGGTGGAAACTCCACATGTAATGTTGTCATGTTTTTCTAAAATTTTTTTTAAATTATGATCATTCCTTTGGACAAACGAAGGTTTGTCTCCTAAAATGCCATACATTTCGGCATTCCCCTTAATGACTCTCCAATTTTTTGATATAATGCTCTGAATACATTGACTGTCAGAATTCATCTCTAGTGAACAAACAATATTGGAAATCGGTTCATTACTAAAATTAGTGTCCTTGAAAATCGATTTTTCCAAGGGTAAACTTAATAACGGTGAATAATAACTAGTCCGTTTGTTGTAAATATCAGTAGCCATTTGAATAAGTTCTGATTTTGGGTAACCCCTGTTGTGAAACAAAGAAATAATAAAACCAAATTCTTGAAGGACATCAGAATCCTTTGATGTCATACGGCTTGCCCTGATAAACTGCCCTTTTGGGATGTTCGAAATCACATGTTTTGGATGCCCACTTTTGTAATGGAGATACCCATTGTTAAAGGTCTTCTTTCTATAAATACAACTGTGTATCCTCTTTTCTTCAGAGTCCCACCTTAAATTAACATCCAAAAAATTAATGTTAATTCCATGGCCACCGATGACAAACTTTAAATATGAAGAAAAAGAATCGATGTCAGTGAGGAAGGAATTAATACATGCCTCACTTTTGTCTATAATAAAAAACAAGTCGTCTATGAAACGACAATAAAACAAAATGTGGTACTTTTGTATTAAAGATGGCATAAATTGATGTTCCCACAGCGCCATAACAACATTAGCATAGGCAGGAGCAGCCGAAGACCCCATAGCTACACCTCTTTTCTGTCGGTAATAAACCTGTTCAAAAAGAAAAAAATTATTCTCTAGAATGATCTCCAAAAATCTACATATCAAGGAAATAGTCCTGTGAGAAAAACCAGAATAAAAATTTGATAAAAAATTCCGTACAGCCTCTATACCCTCATCTTGAGGAATACGGGTGTATAGTGACACCACATCCACAGTTAACATAATGTACCGGTTGGGATCAAAATCATGTTTAGAAACAAAGTGATTAACCTTTGTTAAGAAATGCTAAGAATCATGAAGAAATGAGGTTTTGTGGGTGATGGTGGGACCCAATAAAGCGTCAATGACTAATGCCAACCCTTCTGTAATAGAATGGGGAGAGGAAACAATAGGTCTGAAGGGTGGATTTTCAAGGGATTTATGAGTTTTTGGAATTCCAAAAAAGACCCCAATACGTGGCTCATCAATAACACAAAATTCATATAACTCATGACTGATGTCCCCCTCCATGAGTGCTTCATATAAATATGAATATATAGAACGTTGACGTTTGTGAATATCAAAGAGCGAGATGGTCTCATACTCATCACTGTTGTTCAAAAGTTTCAAAATCCCTTCTATATAGGAATCTTTTTTCATGATGACAATATTATTGCCCTTGTCACTCTTCATAAACCTCAAATTGTTACCCATAACTTGTAAATTTTTTAAAGCTTTACTTTCAGAACAAGAAAGATTTTGATCAGATTTGTAGGTGTTATGCAACAAAAAATCCACATCCTGTAAACAGTTTTCTTCAAAAATTCTTAAAGTATACTGTAATTTAGGACAAAAAATAGATGGCTTAATGAACACTTGATTAGACGTAGTAACATCATGTAATAAATAGTGTAAATTGAGTTTCCTGACATACTTCTTAATATCAATAACAGTTTTCACATAATTAGCCCTTGAATGTGGGACAAAATTAAGCCCAAGTTTCAAAACATTCAATTCATCAGATGAAAACACATGGTCAGTCAAATTAATCACACTAATTTAACTGTGTTCAAGTTCTAAGTTTCTTCCCCCGATGATTGGGAATTCAAAAAAGTCCGACTCCTGGTCAGAACAGTTTTTGTTGAAACTTGATGTTTCTTGTTGGAAAAAGAAGGAACCACAATATGACCTGATGTAGAACTCTGATTGGGGATGTGTTTTGGTTTAGTGACCACATTATTATCAATAGCGGTCAATGAGGCAATAAATGTGAAATGTTTTCTTAAACATAGGAAACTAAAAGTTAACAAAAGTAATGATTTAGTGTGTCTTCACATTACTTGATTGTGCCTCTGTTTTTTTAAGATGTACTGACAACTACTTTTTAATTAATAGGAGCCATCAATTTCAATTAATTTCCATGGTGATTTCTGATGTATTTAAGCTCTCATTGTGTTGGTTGTTTTATTCTGATGAAGTCTACGGACGAAAGCGGATAATAAAGCAGTGTACGCTATTTCTTTTGAGTCATTTTAGCCGCTTGTTGCTTTGTTTATGTTGCAACATGCATTTTAGACATTTGGTAGAATCCATCAAAGGGTTTCATTATTTTTATGTTATTCTGATCTAGGCAATTAAATACCCATAAACTATCCTGCTGCCTAAAGCTAATGTTAAGTCTATAACCAGGTAGCTAGTCTTAATATTTTTTGGAAAAGGGATCTCAAAAGAAATATGGGCTAACCAGAGGCCTCCTTTTATATCTCAGCTTATACACCAACTGTGCCAATGCTTTAAGGCTAAGCAACTAAAAACCTTAGCGTACCATCCTCATGTAGATGGACTGATGGAGAATTCTTTTAACCAAACCAGTGAAGTCCATGCTAAGAAGAATTAATGAGGATGATAGCAAAAATTGGGATCAGTTAATGCTATACCTGTTGATTGCCATTACAGAAGTGCCACAAACCCCAACCAAGTGAGGTCATTTTGAGTTATTATACGGTAGGTAGCCTCATGGACTATTAGATATTACCAGATAATCTTGGAAAGAAAAGAAAAAGAAAACACATCAAAAAGTATCAGAATATTATGCCAGCTTCAAAGACAGGGTGAAATTTGTAATGCCCATAGTCTGGGGAAAACATGGAAAGAGGTCAATTTATACAAGGAGTGTATAATAGAAATGCAAGGACTAGAATATTAGACCAGATGTTGGCTTTGCTACACTTAACAGAAAAGCGTTTGGCTAACTGGTTCAGGTCAATTATAAATAAAAGAGAATGTAAGTGAGGTTATCAACAGAGTTAGACAATTAAGAAAAGACAAGAGCAGACTCTATGTCAACATTCTGAAACTGCGGAAGACAATGTGAACTTCACTGTTTACTTTAGCAGCAGTAATTCATGAATCTTGTAATGAAGGAAAACAGAACTTTATTCCAGCAGCTCAGTTAAATGAAAAGTTATTCAAGACAGAGAAACAATAAATAAATCAAATTATGTTATGAAGCAAAAAAGTGTTTTCAGAACTGCCTGGAAGAATAAATTTGATTCAGCACCATCTTGGAGTAAAGAGAAGCTTAAAAAACTCCTGTATTCCAGAAAATAGCCCATAGAAGAAATACAAAGAAAACTGCTTCAGCTAGGGGTAATTGATAAGTCCAAAAGTAAGTACAGCAGCCCCATAGAGATGGTTTGTAAACCTAACTGAGCAATCAGTTTCTGTAATTATTTTGGGAAACTGGACAGCATTTGAAAATTTGACAGTTGCCCTATTCCTACATTGATGAGCTAATAAAAAAGTTTGGACATTAGACCTGACGAAATGTTACTGGCAAATCCCCCTAACACCTGAGGACAAGGAAAAGTCAGACTTATCAACACCAGAGGGATTATTCCATTGAATGTCCTTTCTTTAAGGTGGCATGATGCCCTAGCAACCTTCCAACGATTAAAGGACAGGGTCTTGAAACCCCATGCCAGCTATGTGGCCACTTACCTTAACAATGATATTATACAATCTGAAGATTGGGACTCACATATAGTTTATGTGCAGGTTTATATAACTCTTTTATAACTCCCTGAAGTGCAATGCAGTAACTTTGAATGCCTGTAAGCACAAGGTGACAGGATGGAGGTAAAAACACCTCAGATATGTCATAGGAATTGTTAATTTTATTTTTATTTATCCTTTGTGGACTGGGTTATTACACTAGGATTATGATATACTACTAGTGTAAATTTGTCCAGGGCATTAGGGAACTTCTCCTAATCCTTTTGTTAGGTGCCATGGGATTTTTAAAATCCATCTGAGCTACCACCAACTCAGGCAGATAGGACTTTGGTTTAACATCTCCTCCAAAGGAAGACACACCCAGGAGTGCAGACCCACCCCCACTTTGTACTTCTGTGTCAGCAATCAATCTACTTCATGTGGAAATACAACTCACCACTGTCTGCACCCATGACAAGTGTACTTCAATGATAGCAAAGCACTGAGAAACTTGCTATTCCAAAAACTAAGAAAAGAGGGGGACTTTTAAGGTTAACAAGTCATTACTCAACATTTGTGACACATTTTACAGTGATACCTTTTCCCCTCATAGACCTGACCAAGGTGAAGATGCCTCTCAAAATGAATGGTGCAGGTGAAACACATGAGTGAAACTTGAAAGCTCGAATATATAATAAAAAACTAAAAAAAAAAAAATATAGCAACTCCGAGACAGAACTTCAGTGCAGAAAAGTGAAAATTTGCCATTCTGCACATATGAAGCCATTGCCTTTCACCTTTGAACTTTTCAAAGTTCAATCATATGGTGTCAACCATATGACATTTCAACTTTGAATCATTCGGCAATTTAATAGGGACCCTATATGTATGCATCAGAAGTAAGTTTAGGAGGACCTTTCCCAGAAACCTTTAAAAGATAAGTGTATCACATCCTATTACACCATAAAATTCTAAAAAAAAAATCAGGGACTACATATTTTGTGACTGAAAAAGAATGCCTAGTCATCAAATGGAATAAAGTGCAATCAGTTAGGAATAAATCACTACATCACTACATCAATGAAACATGCTCCCATATTATGGGTACATCAATAATATGATGGGGACAGAAAGCTCTGTAGGAGGGACAAATCTTTATAGCAATTTAAGTTCAAAATCCAATATATTTCAGGCCTGACCTCACTACAATGCAGGTAGCCTGTCTCCGGCAAACAGACCATCCTATAGACGTGAAACCAAAGGTTTCAAGCTGAGGGTGAATTGTACTATAATGGGGTAATTTTTACTATGTGATGGAGCAGATGTGACAGAAAAATGTATAAAGAGTTGAGTAAACAATGTCTATAGCAGTGTTGTACAAAATTCATTATAAGTAGACTGATTTTTTTTTTTAAATGAGTAATTTTTCTGATAAGTTATATTTGTTTCTTTAAGGACGAAAGAAAGATACCTGGCTGTGTTGGTGAGAACAGGTTTGTTTAATTAGCTAGTGAATGTAACATAAAGGAGGGATGAAAGAATCAAAGAGTTTGCCCTTTTATGAAAGAGGTCTTGGTGTTCAGACCATTGATTCTGTGAGAGAGAGAGAGAGAGAGAGACAGAGAGAGACAGAGAGAGAGAGAGAGAGCATTAACCTCAGGAAAGGACGATGTGGAAGGAGAAATTGAAAATTTCCCTAGGCAAAGAAAAGTACTTTATTTTGTTTTTGTTTAAACCACAGCACTTTGGCTTTGCTAGAAATAACCTGCATTGCATTTCATTTGTATACAATAAACTGCATTTTTATAAGAATGGTGACCTCAGGTGCTTTAATTCCACCATCCATTAATAGTCTATCTGTCTATCTATATATCTATCTATCTATCTATCTACATCTATCCTTTAAACCACCAAATTCCTCAAAAGAAGTAGGTGTAGCAGGTTCATGGCTCAAAATAACAAACAAGAACAACAAGAAAATGCTACCATCATTAATGCACTTCAATTTATTGCAACACAGTAGCCCAAGATCACGGTTTTACCCGGAGTGCTCATCAACACATCTGCTATTTACAATAGCCATATATATAAATAACAAATTCTTAAATTGATATAGATTTACTTTCAAATGCTCTAGTTCTAGCTTCAGTTCAGGAACAAAAGTGTTTACTTTAATACTTGATAGATATTTCCATTAGTTAACTCTGGCCCCATAAAATGGGCAGTCCTATTTTACTGTTTTTATTCATTCCACTTCAATTTCAGTTAGACTCTTCATTATATCTATAGATGCCACTGGATGTCCCATAAAAACAAGTACCCTTGATTTACTGTTTGTGTTGACTCAAACACACATGTTGTTCCCATGAACTGGCAGAATAAACGTTTTTTCAAAGGTTAAACAATTCTGTTAAAAAAGACTTTTAAAACTGGAAACTTTTTTAGTTTTCATAATAACTTTGTGAATGAATCTTTTACCTTAACAAGGAGATGGTGGTGAATAACAGCCTAACTAATCACCCATATTCTAATTAGGGACTTAGCCTCCCTCTGATTCAACAAGTCTGCCTGTTGAACAATCCATAACTTTTGTTCTAATCAAGGACTTTGACTCCCCTCAAATCAGCTGGCCTGAATATCAGCCAATCCATGACTCTTATTTTAATTGGGAACTTGCCCCCCCCTCTCCAACCACCAGGACAACTTAAGTCAATCAAGCACCATAGCCTTACCACCAATCATAAGGGCTATTTTGCACCACACTCCTTTGTTTAGGGTTATTTAAATAACTAGAACTGTAATGATTTTTCAGGAAGAAACATTGGGACTGATGAAGTCTGACAGACGAAAGTGCTCATTACTTAGAAAAAGCTCAGACAAGGACTGCTTTGTGGTTTCATTGCTTGATTTTGAGAATGTACCATTCTACTCTGGTTATTGTCTGACTGTAAATCACCTACAGGAATACAACAGTGGATTACGTTGAACAGAGAGGCTTTTCCTTTTGTTTTTACTTGTTGGCCCTGGGAGAACCAGCCACTCCACCAGGTTTGTAGAACCTATAAGGGGACATGCTCCACAATAGGTAGTCTACATTTTGTATTAACTGGGATCCAAGGTCAAGCATAAATAAAAAACCTATGCAGACATGGGAGAACATGTGAGCTTCACAGACTGACCAAAGATATAGCCAGAAACATGCATGTGTATAGCTAGTGTAAAACTAGTTAGATAGAAACAGTTATAGTTATAAATATGAATATGCTTTCATCTGTGTGAATGCATTTTATAATGATCTGCTACGCACATTTATGCTGAGATTTGCACCTGTTTTTGGCTGAGATTGTTCTTTTCTTGACAGCACTATAGGTTACTTGTGACCATCCCATACATCTTGTCATTTAATGAAGAAACACAAATAGATAATGTTATGAGAGAGGTGATGCATGAGCAACCAGCATTGTACTCCTGCCTTGCACAATGCATGTTACTGAATCCTGTTTAATAATATTGGGAATAAATGTGGAGCAGAGATTCCCAACAGCTGTATTTGTGGCACAACTTCCACACTCTGCCCTATCTCACAGTTAAACATGATGTGCCTTCTACCTACAGGCTGCTCTGTCATATGCCATTTGTCCTTTGACACCTTAGTGAGTATCATGTTAATAAAATAAAGGATTTGTAGCATAGGATTCGTTTTGCTGATAAATCTGTACTACTCTGGGTAAACACCAATTGAATTCCTGCACAACATATTTCACAGAGGCAGTTCTTGATGCTACCTTTAAAATCAAGTTACATTGTGTGATGCTTTACAGAATTCTTCTTTATGTAAAGGCTTTGTGATATGTTAATACTTTACCACCACAAGATGTACAATGCTTCATAAAGCTAGACTATCTCTAACTGCTACTGGCACTCACTGTGGCCAGCAGATTATTAGCATTCATCCTTGTGAAGTATCACAGTAAATTTTTTTATGATTGAATCATTGAAATATGAGTCCTCTTTCATATATAAAGATGAAACAGAATAAATTATTTCATGGTCATCAGCAAATATTTCCAATGGACATCAATATGAATTTCCCAATGTACTTTGACTTATGGTTTATTAAGTATTTATGATTGTCTTTAAAATGTGGCTGTTTGGCATTGTACCCTAACTGGTAAATCTTTTATAAAAGATCTGAACTGAATTGCATACTGCTTGATAGAGTCAATAATATGATTTGCCTTCATCAGAGGAAGTTACTGCAGGAACCAGTGCTGTCAAAAATATGTTCCAGAATTCCTGAGTACTAACAGCTTATTAGATACAGAGATATGACATTGTTTACTCTCTTTTCATTGCAGTCAGGAAAAGTATTTGCTTTTATTTCTGTCAAATCATGTTACTTTTGTATGAAACATTGCCTTACAGTTTTAGGATTTTATTTTCATATTTATTTTGTACATTTTATTTTTAGTTATACTTGCTAACAATGTTCATCACACTCTTAGAAAAGATAGCCCTGTTATATTACAAGATTTTCATTTCCGTTTTATTCATTTTTAACTAGACTTGTACATTCCTCATGCATAATAGATCTAAAACTCTGAAGTCAAGCCATGACTTGCAAATGTATGTATTACAAAGCTAGCGATTTATGTGCTGTGCTTTAGAGTAATGTGCTAAAGTTAACTTTATGTCTTAGCACAAGACAGTTTGTTTCGTTACTTGAAAATAGAGTAGTACTTCACTTATACAACTGCTGTTTCCTTTCTTTGCTACTTAGACAATGTGAAAGATGAACACCTGCATTCTATGGTTCTGAATCACTCCAACATATTATTTCTGAATAGGCCATTTCCTATATTCATTGTGCCTACACTGTGATGCTGAAATTACTTTAATTCAGACATGTAATTTATTTTTTTTTTATGAATTGCATTTTATGAATGTCATTTTATGCTTTGAAATGCCCTGGAGATATCTGCTGTGTTAGCAACCTGTGCCACATTATTTAGATAAAATTATACCAAAGTTTTGAAGGAGGGCATATTGTTATCCACAAATTACAATTTAGAATTAAAATGACTCACACGGGCCTTCAGACTGGTTTTCTGTAAAAAAGAAATATATTATCTCCACATAAAGTTCTCTAGCCTGCTTTTGTTCAAGGGCTTATGAAATGATTAAAAAATCCTGTGTCCCCTAAAGCAGCATTTATTCATAATTCCCTGCATAGACTTATTTCAAGTAATGGTTATAGATGGAAAGTAGCTTCCTAAAAATAATGTTTGTCCCATCAAAAAGCTCAGCACTGCAGGCTAGAAATAATAGTCTGGCAGTAAATTATTGCAAGTAGAACATACCTTATGCGAGCACTTTAATTGTGCTTTCTGCTAAAGAAATGCATTGCTTTATATAAACGATATTACTGGCAAAGAGGTTTTCTATGCAGCTTTATTTTATATTAACATTTAATTTTCAGACATTCTAGTATGTTAGTTATATTAATGAGACATACACAGAAGTGAGAATGGAATAAATGTCTTCACATTTGCCTCTTTATTAGTTTTTTTCCCATACGTATATCATGTATTTGCAGACTGGAGTCTTTTGTTGAATAATATAATTATCAGAACTGTCTTTTAATTTTACTGCAAAGGTATGATACATAATGAGCTTGAAGGCATTCCTTCTTGGCATACAACACCTTTGACTGTAAAACTGGAATGATATTCCTTATAATCTGAGTTTATGTAAAAGCTAACTAAGAAATCGGAACACAACTTGTTGACTCACTAGTTAGTGAAACAAACTCTTTGAGTATTACAGAAGTAAGAAAAAAAATATTAGAAGCATCCACCAATTCTCTCTCTCTCTCTCTCTCTCTATATATATATATATATATATATATGTGTGTGTGTGTGTGTGTGTGTGTGTGTGTGTGTGTGTCTACTTTCATTCATCGACAGTACACCTTATCAAAACTTAAAAACCCAAAGTCAGTTAAGAGAAAGTGCAGTTTAACGAAAATTAACTTTAATGACACACACATTACCAACTTAAAAAACATCAAAACTATACACTAAAAACAAATTTTTGCAGGGGGTAAGCCTCCCTGCACCCCCCACCCATGCTACTTATATATACTAACTCTGAGATCACACTACAGTGGGGGAAAGGATAGATTTCCTTATCTTCACTGTATCATGATCTTCATCAACAAGCCCCAACTGCTGTACACCTTCCACTCCCCTTACAAATGTAACTAAAAACTAAAAAAAAAAAAACACTGCACCTCTTCTGTTACATGATCCCAGAACTGCCAACCGTTATTCAATAATGAGTATTTCGCAAAAGTGCTTTTTTGTTCAACTGCACTTTTGCTTAACTGACGTCAGGTTTTAAGATTCGATAAGATGTGCTTTCAAAGAACAAAAGTACACACACACACACATATATATATATATATATATATATATATATATATATATATATATATATATATATATATAAGAATGATACATGTTGGGAGAACTTTTTTATTGCCATTACTTCAAATATCTCCCACTCAAAGTTACATATGCTCAGTGACTTGGAAGTTGATGACTTTATCCCGGTGAATCAGGACATGATGGAAAATATGGAGAACAAAAGCTGTGCTCCCCTATTAAAATATATTTATTCTATGTAGTACCATTAATTAAATAAATAGCTTGTCAAAACACATTTGTGGAGGTTTGCAATCCGGGTAAAGGAATTTTTGCCTAGATTGTAGCTTGCACCATTTTGTATGAAATTATAATATGAATGTTAAGAACTAATTCAATAATCAGAAGCTTTAGAGTTTATGACAACCCCACCTGAAAATGAAAACATCTGTTTTTCATGGAGTGGGCATCTTTTAGCAGACACATGCTTTTTATTAGTTTGAGATGAATGTCATTGCAACCACAGGCTAGTAGCAGTAGGGCTTGCTAGCATAAGAATGACTTAAAATAGTAAAACCCATTCCACTGAGTGACTCTCAGAAAAACCATGACTTACCAGAGGTCATTTAACAAATGGAAAACAAAACACAACCACTAAGATGAAATGGAAGTGAAACCTTGGATATGGGGAAGAGGTAGAATCATTAAGTTCATGATACTTTTTTGTTTTATCTGAATGGCATTATTTGATAATGATCGTCTACAAGCTTAGCATTTATTTTGGTTTACTGAGTAAGCTGACTCACATGAGCCTCACTATTTTTGCAGAGAAGATAATGTGAACGGTATTTACACTACATAGAGGATATCTGGCTATGAAAATGAAGCAGGACATTTTCTAACCTTTTGCAAATGGGGAATGGTTGTTCATCTGAAGGCTAATAGAATGAGGTGGTGGTAAATCAGGAGAAAATGATTTCTGCTTTGTGATCTGAGCATCTGTCTACCTTTTTGTTTTGGGCAAGTCTAGCATATTTGGTCATCTTGTAAATGGAATGTATTAGAGAAGAAATGCACTGCAATAATCAGCATTTACATGTGAGAATAAAGACTTTAAAAAGAAAAAAATATATATTACTAATAGTGATAGTCATGCGTATTATTAGCATTCTCATTAACCTTATCGTTACAGTTACTCTCAATGCCGAAGTTTATTATTGTGCGTTGCTTCCATAGTGCTATTGCTACTGTGCATGTATTTATTTACAGGTGTTTACCAGGGTGATCTGAAGGGGCAAAGCCCCCTTTCTGCAGAGGCCTGGGGAGAAAAGCTCCTCATGAATTTTCACAAAACAATAAATAAGACTTTACAATGCAATTTTCAAACAGTTGCACAGCAGAAAAACAAAGCAGAAAGTTCAACAGTTTCTAAATACATATGAGCAGCATGCATTCAGCAAAATTTAACAATAACAGTATGAGTACACTTTATATAAAGTATTGAGAAAGATTATATTGGGCTATATTCCATAAAGCTTATGGAATCTGGTGCGCTATGCTGATATCAATGCGAAACTTGTGGATAATATTGTAATATGTTAATGAATGACAAAAAAACTTAGAGTAGCTCAGCACAGGATGGAGTCTGGTAGTTTTAATGGTGCACTATAGAAATGTGTAAGTGATCCATAATTAATAAGAAATTATTGTCCAGTCACTTTGTACAGTACCAAAGTTATGGAAAGATGATCACAATTCAAGAATCCAGATAGCTGTATAGAAATATAACAAAATCTGTACAGTAAGGTTAAGGACAACTATGGAATGCAACTGACTCCATTATAACAAAAAAAAGAATTCCAACTATCCCAGTGTAAGCCAAATGGCATTAACAGAGATTTACAGGCGTAGACACCGAAACATCTCATACAAAAAGTGATATTTCCATATGTCATCCACTAACATATAATATGTGCTGCAAGGCTATTTGTAATATGTATATCTATCTACCAGACTATCTATATCTATCTATTTTACACACACACACACACACACACACACACACACACACACACACACACACACACACACACACACAGTAATGTGCAATCATGTCACATCAACTAGTAGAGGTAAGCAAGCTAAACATTAACAGTCAAAGGTACATTTGTGTCTCCGTATGTATCCAGCTATGCACACACACACATACAGTCATTTAATGTGTACAACTATTTATGGAAGGTATACACCAATGTCACTACATCATGGATGTGGAAATGCTACATACAAGAAGCACAGTGTAACTTACTGAAAAAGAATGTGTTATATCTAACATTGTGTACAGATTAATGTTACACTACTGTTTGATGCAGTCAGAAAAGGAGGACTACACATAGACAGGATATACCTGTATATGTTCCCACATGGCATCAGTATTTCCAAACCATGACACAATACCACATCATGAGAGAGTGACATCATGACAACTGTCATCCAAAAAAACATGTGGAATGACATGTCTGTATGTTGCACATACCTGATATGGCAAAACAGAAATCTGAGCCATATGAGACTGTTAGTGATGGAGTATGGACAGCATATGTTGTCTGTCAGCCACCCAAGTAATACACATGTTAACTGGCTACTCCTGCAGCACTATCTGCTGGTTACCTGCCATATACATGCCACAGTGCATGGACAGTTGAATGTGTGTGGAAGATATAATGTGTTAATGTGTGTCATGCACACATTGAAACAGAAGTAAATGTCACACAACAATAACACATACGAATGACAGATACATGGTGTGCCTGCAGAGGATTGCATGTACAGTCCAATCAGTGAAATGACAATCACCATGTTGGCAGCATACCACAAGTAGGGTACACAGGCAATACTTAGCGACCAGAGGGACCAGGCTGATGGGGATCAGACTCCTGAATGATCTCATGAGCTATCACCAAGAATGAATCCTGCGTAGCCTGTACCATATCCTCAAAGAAGGTTCCCATCATGTTCCTCATCTGTGTACAAAGCACATCGGTTATGACCTCCCAGATCTCCTACTAATAATGATCATGTCTTACGATTCAGTGTATGAACATATGCTGGTCATGTAGCTAAACAGGTGGAAAATACATTTATGTTATCAGTGTGTTCAGATACATTTACAGTAATGCAGAGCATGCATTTTTCAGGCATTGTGACAGTGTCATGCAGCATACAGCTTCTGTGAACAGAACCATACATGCTGCTCTACATTACGGACACAGAAGGGTGTGTGTGAGGACCATTAATCCTTGCTAAATTGCACATCACTGGGAAAATATATACATCTTTCTTGTTCTTCATTTCAACTGTTAGAGTATCCATCCCAATCTCCCCAAAATTGAGGATGATGGTGTTCTCCTATTGACTTAAATTTTACATGAGAAAACTTACCTTCATACTGCATTTTTACAAAGTATACAATATTATCCAAAAAACTGCTCAGACATATAAATGTATTTAGCAAGATCTACTCCCCCTACAGTTAAATAGCTAATGTTAATGAAAGGTCACTGAGTACAGGTATATTAGTAGGAATTTGATAAACTGAGTTATTTGCAACTATGCTCATAATATACATTAATACCAGTAAGTGTAAAACACTTCTATAAATAAATGGATGGGTATATTAAAGCAACATAATAAATATATGTGTCCCCTTTCTAGATCTGAATACGCAGCACACCAAAATGTAGACATATTGGTTTGTTTCCTTGCACGCTGAGCTAACACTCAGCACATGCTACTCTTAAACAAACAGTGTTATCAGAGCATTACTGATTAGTGCTATACTCATAGAAATTTTAAGACTCTCCCCAGGATTCACGAAGCCTCCGTGTAAGAGTTATAACTCTTACATGGAGGCTGCAGTTAAACGGAGTGATGTCAGCATGCTCTGCATATTCATGAGAGCATGCTGAATCACACCTAAGTCGAACACGGTCCATGTAAGACAGTAGGGGGCGTGTCCATAGGCTGAGCCCTGTAAGCGGACACGCCCCCAGAAGTGTAAAAGTGCCCAAAGTAGACACCCACAACAGAGTCCACGGAAATGTGAATAAACACAACACAACACATGCCCCTACAGACTATTAAACATAAAACAATCTAAATGAACATGTCATATTTTTTTTAAATTGTAAAGATGTTTAACCGTGAGTGCGCTCGTTTGCGCGGGCGTGCCCGTAGCGCAGCTACAGTTAGCAGTCAATGGGAAAGCATATAAGAACTAAATATGCAAAATAAGCCAGGAAGCAATAGCGTAGCGGTAGAGATGCCGGATGCAGAGCAGGCATTCATGGTTCGAGCCCCCACAACACAATTTTTTTTTTTTTGCAAAATAAGCAGGAAACAAGTCCCTGACACATATGTACACATAAAACCAGAATATATGTAAAATGCAATGAAATATCCCATTTATATTGAATAAATGTGAGCTAAGAAATGAATATAAACTGCCAGATGTGCCCATAGCTGAGCTACAGTACAACAGAGTGAGTGTATGTGCCCGTAGATAAGCATTGGTCCAACTGGTGCAAACTGAGTGCCCGTAGCTGAGCAGTGGTTTACCATGCTAAATATATGTGCTCCTAACTGAGCTGAGTGGAATATGCGTGCCGATAGCCAAATGAGGCTTAAACCAGCTTACCCCGTTTGCGCGGAGCTGTGCACCGCGCAAACAAGCTAACCGACGGGCAACGGTGAGCAAGCCGTATCCAAACTGCCTTTACACAGACACACCCCTCAACATGTCTAGACAGTCATGAAAAATAAAAAGCAGTGGCCAGGTTCGAACCCAGGATACTATACACCATAGTCAAGGTACAGAACCACTAAGCCATGACAGCAGTACCTAGAAATGCAATAATAGCTCATATATAGGAATGAATACAAACTACAGCATGACAATGCAGGTTTACTGAAGTTGATACAATTCCAAACTGGCCAATCACAGATATGTGCGGGAAAAACGGACTATATAAGCCCCATAGGCGGGAATACACAGCATAAACAATTGTAGAACAGACCTGCAGGCAGAATGTCAGGTGTAGGTGAGGGTAGTCGCTTTCGAGCGCAGAGGTGGGGTGTTGAGGAGTCCAGGTACATGGCCTGGCTCCTAGTCCACAACCATGAGGCCCAACTCATGCAGGGCCAGGTCCTCTGGGGAGCGTACAGGGCTGAGGCGTGGGACCAGTTGGCTCATGAACTCACCAGTGCCACAGGAATTCCAAGGACAGGTGAGCAGGTCCATCACCACCATGCGGACCTGAAGAGACGCAAGCAGGACCAACTGAACCTTTGGATCCAGGAGGCCCGGCAATCACCCAACGCCCCACCACTGAGTAAGTAACAATTAATTATGTATGTAGAAAGTTAAACTACCTGAAATTATGGAGATGTGTATTCCAATATTACTTCATTTATATTACAGCTGCAGGTGTCCGTTCTGCGAACCGCAGAGCCTATGCCGATAGGCTGGTGCGGTTGCGCCACCAGGCAGGTCAGTAATCCACTACTAGTAACTGTAAAGATATATAAATGTATGACAGTCAGCAAAAGAGTGCAGTGTAGCCAGGAAGGAATTAAATCTGCAAGTAACAGTGTGAAAGTGTATGCAAGTATTGCCTGATTACAACAGTTCCCAGCCTGTAAGTGTAAACTAAACATGACACTGTCCAACATATATTTTTAAGTAAAACTGCCCTGCCTGTAAGAAAATAGTACACAACCTGCAGCAGCATGTAAAGTATAGCTGCAGAAGAGGATGAAATCACATGTGTGAAATATATCCCTGTGGAAATACTGAAACATGACAGAAGTGAGACTGCTGGAAAGAACTGTAATAACTGTTGTTAAAACATGTCAATAAAGCCTAGAAGTACCAGTCTGAATAGTAACATGAAAGCAAGTGAGAGAGTGTGAGAAAGTGTCAGGAATACAGCAATACAGTAGTTATAACCCTGAATAAACCATACTGCAGTTAGGACAGAATTAAATGCATGTGAGACTCAGAACCAAACAGCAAAATCTGTTCAAAGTGTTGCTGCATGTGGAATGTGTACACCAAAATCTGGATATGTTGCACCCAGTCTGAAATACGCAGATAGGATGATTGTCTGATATACCAAACATCCACACTTGTCTACAAGTATATAAAGCAAAGGTAACAGGATGATGTATCTGAACAAAGCTCGATATGAATGTGTATGAACAGCAATAAAATGTAGATTGATGTTGCAGTAACAGTCCCATCTGCAAGGTTAAGTAGTTAACATATAGGACACTGTAGTTAGAACAGTAGTGTGTATATAACTGTAGCTATTAGAAATGTACAGCATATGTATTTGTATTTGAAGGTGTTAATATTACTTTATTTACCCCACCCTCTAACCACCTATAACCCATTCCACGTGAAAATGGTATGTGCAATCACAATTACCACCCCTGGATGTCTGTCCTGTTGGGTCATATATATTTGCATGTCTGTTGATGCATCCGCCCTGTTCATACATCCACACCTGATGGCCTGTTGCCATCAATCAACCCTGCATGTTGTTGGACTGTGTATTACTGTTCAAATTATGCATGTGTTATGCATGCTGTTCAATGGTGTGAATATCTGGGTGTTTGGTTAATGGGAATACTAATGCATGCTGTTACAACTAATTGTGAATGGTATTAAATGTCACTAACCCAAACTGTCATGACATAATGCAAAACATAGAATGACAGGGAAGGCGGGTTCCAGCGGACCCACCTCTCCCACCTCAGCTGGCGAGTGCACCTGGCACTAGTGCCGAGTCCGGACCCTCCTCCAGTGGCCCTGTGCCACCTGCGGGTGGAAGCGCTGCAGGGGATGGGGCTCGCCCCCCCTCTGCAAGTGTGGCCGGAGGAGATCCACCACTCACCCTCCGTAGCGTCCGGACTGTGGTGCGTAGGGAGATTCGGGACTCTGTCCTCGAGCCCCTACACCAGCTCGAGGCATGGGTGGCGCAACTAACGGGCATGCCCGTTGCCCCGCCTACACAGCCCCAGCACAGCCCCGTCCTGGGCAGTGAAGGAACAGTGGCAACTGCCTATGGGTGGGGATATCAGTTCCACTGTTGCCATCTGTGGGCTCATGGGCTCTGGATATCCAAACCTCCGTCCCCGTCAATTGTGTAACCCCCCCACACGTGTCATACACCGCCCTGTATGCGTCTTGTTTGTCTTGTCTGTTAACCTACCCAACCTACCTCCCCAGCTGTACCGACTACCTTCACCTGACATACCACTCTCACCTGAAAAAAAAAAAAAAAGGGCACTCTGTACCCACAAAAAATTTACGCCCCATACATAGCTGCCCATTCCGCACACATGTCTACTGGACATGTCACCTATCAATTCAATTGGCTGTACAACAAGTATTATTGTTGTCCTGACACCTCTCTCAGGGGTGGAAGGTTTCAAATGTCACACCAAATTACATACATATGCACAGCTGTTGCTGCTGAAGAAATGGGCAGCTATGGGCCTTACCTACATCCCTCCTGCACATCCCAAGCTTGTTTCCCTACTGTCTTACCCTCTTTGTGACCCCTTTTTCACCACTTTCCTGTCTCCCCATTTTCTTTTCTTTCAAGGAAAATAGCGCGGGTGTGCGCAAGAGTAAGCACGTTTAAGTGGTTGTAATCAGGTGTGCGCTTGTGTGCGTGGAGCTAACCACCAGTGCGCATGCGTGAGCTCCACGCAAACCAGTGCTAACCCGGTTACAACTGCTTAAAAGTGCCTTAGGCACTTTGATTGACAGGTCCTGTACTCAGTTCAAAAGAAAAATAAAATCCCACTGTGAGTCCCGAACCCAGGACCTTGGCAACTATAGTCTGCATGACTTACCACTAAGCCATGACTCTTATATAGAAACATTGTGCTAAAGTAAATATATCATGTAACAGTAGGAATGAATGTAAAGGGAATATAGATGTGTAGTACACAAAGCATGACATTTAGAATCACAAACAAAACTGGTGGATTTCCATAATAGTAGTGTGTGAACAGAAACAGCCATGCTAGTTGGAAGCTAGTAGGTAATAATGTCACCATAGCACCTTGCAAGACACACACATACTCACAGCAGGATAAGCACTGCCCATACCCCACAACCTCTTACAGGAACACATCCGGACCAAGTAATAAAATATGTGGAGCAAAGGCCCAAAACCAGGGACACATTACAAATAAAGTTACAACAAACGCAGACAGTTCAGAAAGTAACAGGGTCTACACCTTGTGGGATGTTTGGAAGGGTATGCAGTCTGGAACTTGAATGTTTGTCACCATATTCTGACTTGAGCCCAGACTGACCTGCCAGATAAAGGTGTGCATGAGATATTGACCAAATTATGAGGCAGAAATGTGGACAGCCTGCAAATATCTGTACACATGACGGGTCCAACACCACCATATTTGAATAGTTAAGAACCTAGACATAGCAACAGTGAATGTCTTACAGGGATGCCCCACAGACCCCATGTGAAATGTACAAACAGTAGGCAGAAAGGTGTAACACATGCAATGGTAACTATGGAGTCCGGAAAGTATTCACCACTGCATGGCAGAAAAAGTGTAGTAATACATATGCTCATGCTAACCCACAGTCACAACTGCAGCATACCAGACATTTTAATGGGTGTACCCCACTGATATGTACCATTCCATGAGGCACATAACTGATGAACCTGAAAGTCTCTGGGGCCTGCTCAGCAGCATACTCAAATACCCTAATAGATGTCAAGGCCCACACCATGGCCAGACCACACTGCATGCTGTAACACCCTAGCAGATATAGCAAGCATTCCAAGGTGTGAATGTACATGGAAAATAGGAAAGCTACAGCAGCACACTACAGTCAAGACACCTAGCAGGCATACAAGTAGTGACTGTAAAGGGCAACTATTGAAGCCTTAGCAACAGAGTGCAAGCAAAAGTGAAAGGAAAGCACACACACACACACACACATTAACAATAGTAGTAGTTGTAGTTGCCAGTGTACATACACAGTTAGTACAGGAAACTGGAGAAATGAATGGAGGAATGTTAATCTACAACACACCTGGAAATATGAGAGAGATACCAACCTTTACACTCACAGAACATTGTCCACAGCATAACAGCATGGTCCCTGCCCTTAACATCTGAAAGGGCTACGCCTATCTCACACACCTTTTATAGCACTGTTCTGAAATCACAGTGAGAACTGCAATCAGTACACAACTGGCTGCATGCAATTAGCAAATGCTGGCTAACAATTGGTGCAGAGGCCATCACATGGGCATATGCAGATACCTACAAAAGTATGCTGTACTCCATGTCCACGCATGCAATACTTTCATTGCACCCTGAGAAGGACGTGAGAGACAGACAGAGACAGAGAGAGAGAGAGAGAGAGACAGAGAAAACTGCAATTAAGCAGACAGAAACGAATTGTTCAGCAACAGCTACCTGAAAGCTGACAACTGGGAAGTGGAGCAGCAGGACAGAGAACCAGACAGCAGCAGAAGCAGCTGTGACAAACACAGGTAATGTAAAGTAATACTATAAAGGTGTACATACTGTGAACCCTCCATATGTGTCATTGGTCTGTATCCATATGTATATGAAGATGTGTAAAGGGCAGGAGACATACAGCAACTATCAGTGAAGGCTGTACATACATTTGTATGTGAGAGCATCTATGTGCACATATCAATGTTGTTTGATTGTAGGTTGTAGTGCCATGTACAAATTAGGTTACACAGCTATGTATGTTTAGCAGTATGTTAGTGTGTGTATACAGTATGGTAGACAAATATGTTGATATACCTGTCTAACATATGGATATGTATGTATGTCATCATATGTGTGTATATATATATATATATATATATATATATATATATATATATATATATATATATATATATATATGATATGCATATATGTATACATACATAGAGAGAGAGATGTAGGAATACATAGACAGATGTCGATAGAATATTGTACCAACATATCTATGTAATGCACACATGCAGATATAGATATATGTAGATACATATACATAGACAGACTGATCTGACTACCTACAGGTATGATTGTATATGATGACCTGCAACACAGCCTGTCCCCCCCGTCACTCACACACCCTCTGTGCCCCCCCCTCCACATCTATGGCAATATATGTACATCAATATATATATATATATATATATATATATATATATATATATATATATATATATATATATATATATATATATATATATATATATACATATAGATATATCTATATACATATATATATATATATATATATATATATATATATATATATATATATATAGAGAGAGAGAGAGAGATGTATATAAAGTCTGAGTGAGGCACATGTGTACAGATGTATTGCAACAGGTGCCTGGTGACAAAGGCATGGAGTGAACACCAGTGTCAAATCCGGAGTATCATACCACATTCCAGATCACCTACACCAGTAACCACCAGATATGTGATTGGCCGCCCACCACTGCATGTGTCAGGGGTGAGCAGGGTCAGAAATGTGTAGAATAGTGGCCCCAATGATAGTCACAGTGGCACACTATCCCTGGAATACCTGCACATGGTATGTGTCCGCAGACATGGTGAGTCAGGTATGGACATGTAGGTCGGTGTACCCCCCACACCACATAATGGATGCCATGGTATGGACCTCACATGACAGCAACAGATATGGAGAAGGACACAGTGACATGTACAACACTGTGACAACGCACTCAAACACATTACCAATGCACAGTGACTGACAACACCACAGAGTACACATATGCTACCCACATAGAGGTTACCACTCCCAGATTTACATATGGAGGTCACACCCATGACAGATGTCCAACAACCATAGTAACACCTCCCACCATCCACAACCTAAATGTCTGCTGTGTGTCGTCCGTGCCACTGCAATAGTGTGCACATGTGGAGGTAAGAGTTCCTACTCACAGATAAGACACACCCTGCAATAAACCACACAGTGTTAAGAAGCGAGACGCCCCATGAGTACATGTCACACATACCCCTGCTGAATGTTAGTCAGATAGGTAATATGCCATATGAGTCACCCTGTGTAACTGTGTGACGGCAGCAGGTACCATCACACCACATGTGTCACAATGGTCAGGGTAGCAGAACAGTACGCTGCTGTAGACACAGGGGCAATAGCATATTGTATAGTATTGTATTGTAATGTAATGTATTGTGTTGTATTGTATTGGTATGGTGAGGTGCCTCCTTCATGGAGTGGAACCACTGCTGCTGTGCCAGTGTACAGGTACATATCCTGTAGTCAGGCTAGTGTTACATAGCACTTCTATATGTGTGTTTAGCTCCTGTCAGAGGTTATGTAGCATGCAACTGGGGATACCATCAGGTCCCATCCATGTTGTGTATTCTGCTGTCCTGGGTGTCTCTCACCTGGACATCTGTGATGACGGGAAGGTTACAGTCAGCTGGGATAACTATGCCTTATTACAGGGGAGAGGGCGGGGTGACACCTGCACTGAACCTGTCCGCCACAATGTTGTCGATATCTGTGGTGTCAGTGAAATATGTGTTGTGTACTACCTATGGGCATAGAGGATGGCTCCTGACCAGGTTGCTAACATAACTGAAGAAGGCCTCCTGGTCATCTGTAGTGTCACTCTTGATTTCCCTCTCAATGTTGCCCATGTAGTCAGTATGATGGGAAATAGATCCTTACCAGTGCTGCTCACACATGCCCTCCCTTCAGTGAATGATGCTCTGTCTTGCAGTAGCTTCCATCTTCTGTAATACAATCTGTCTATGGCTGGGGTCCACCAGACAGGATGCTGTCCCTTTGTGGAGAGTGTCTTGGTCATATATGGGATTGCATGATCCATGCATTCTTGGAGATGTCTGTAGAAAGCAATTGTGTAGGGGTCACCATTGTGGGTTGTATCTGCCACTGGCCCAGTGGGCTGTAAGGATACCATATCACTGTTACAAGGTGTAAAGTTTGTATCTGTAATGTTATGCACTATAGTCATCTGTGCTGGTGGTGGAGGTGGGATATGTATATCCAGGGCAATCAGTGTGTGGTCAGCCCACAGTAGTTGCCGATGTAGGCCATACAGTACCTAGATACAAACCGCCAGAGTGAGGAGGTGCTTCTGACCTGAATCAGTGTTCTGACTGCTGGTGTTTGGTAGTATGTCGTATGGAGTCTGCCAGGTACTGTTGCACAGTTGCTGGCCGAGCACTGATACCTGGCCATCTACATGTGTATCCACCAATAGACAGACAGATGCTACATATGTGAGATATGTTGTATCATAACAGTCGAGTAGCATGTGTAGTATGTGTGCCAAAGTCTGCTGACATATATTGCTGATACCAGGTTATTTTCTTTCTCAGGTACATGGCCCACCCGCAGAACCCCACCTACTCCACAGCTGAGGATGAGGAGATACACCAGAGCCTGGTGCGGACTATGCAATACTCTTTTCCCGCACCAGCCAGAATCAGCAGGAGAGGGCTGCACTGTGGCAAGACCTTGTCCGTCGGGTAAATGATATAGGCACGCATAATAGGACATATGAGCAGGTACGACATCACTGCAGTGATTTAATCAGACATGTCCATCAGCGTACGTCAGATATCCACAGGCAACAGGTTGCCACAGGTGGTGGGGTGGCTACACATCCCCACTCACCAGACTGGAGGGACTACTCCTGAGTGTAGTGGCTCCAGTCCACCAGCAACAACAACAGCAGCAGACATGCATCATGATGGAGGCTGGAGCCACACAGCAGCAAGACAGTGAACGTGCAGGTAATATGTCATATGTATAGTTGACTGTTGTGTACACTGGTAGTTAATGCATGTGTGAGGTGTGTCCTTGGTTTGTAGCTGTCACCATAGTATTTAATGTGCAAGTGTGATATCCTCAATATTAGCTGCTGACCTGTGAAAGGCGACTGTTGTACTCCTGACCTGTATCATACTCAGTAACAATGGCACAGTTGTGCCCACTGACATTAGTTTCTTCATGTCTGCAGGACCCTCTGGTATAACTGCAATGCAGCCTATCCATGCTGGTGAGTGTGTATTAACAATTCCTGTAATAGTGTTGATAGTAATAGTACTATTTGGCTCACTTAGTGCTCTTTGTATGCATGTAGGTGTGTCTGTGTCTGTGTGTTGATATCACGCATACTGAGTACTGTACAATTGTGTGAAACTGTGTGCACATGTGCATGTGTGCATGTGTGCATGTGTGCACCTGTGCACCTGTGCACGTGTGCATGTGTGCATGTGTGCATGTGTGCATGTGTGCATGTGTGCATGTGTGCACCTGTGCACCTGTGCACGTGTGCATGTGTGCATGTGTGCACCTGTGCATGTGTGCATGTGTGCACCTGTGCATGGGTGCACCTGTGCATGTGTGCATGTGTGCACCTGTGCATGTGTGCATGTGTGCACCTGTGCATGTGTGCATGTGTTATCATGTGCATGTGTGCATGTGTGCACCTGTGCATGTGTGCATGTGTGCACCTGTGCATGTGTGCATGTGTGCATGTGTGCACCTGTGCATGTGTGCATGTGTGCATGTGTGCACCTGTGCATGTGTGCATGTGTGCATGTGTGCATGTGTGCATGTGTGCATGTGTGCACCTGTGCATGTGTGCATCGCTGGTAATGTGTAGACATTGTAAACTGTGTTTCCTGTTTCCTTCCCACAGGTTCTGTTGCTGCTCTGGTGTCATGTAGCAGGGAACCTGAGTAAGGTGCCGTGGGTACTGATAATGATGACATCGGTGTAATGGCACAGGAAGGTATGCCAGGGTCCGCCATTGGTCAGCCAATTGACAGTACACTGCTGTCGACCCCATCAATGCGCACAGTTATCCTGCCAATACACCCCTTGTCACCACTGTCCCTAGGTGATGGACAGCATACAGTGGGCATTGACCAGGGTAATGTGGTATCTGTGGCACATGCCTCCCCACACAGCAGCCATGGGCATGGCCCAGAGATGGTACAACACAGACAGATGTCCAGGGGTTCTCATGAGAGCATCCATTGGTGTACTGCCCCTGTCAGACGTGCCCACAGAGGTCTTACAACCTCAGCTATGTTTCGGACTGTCATGCAGGCACAGTCACATATGGAACGGTACACCAGACAGGGTCTGAGGGAGCTGGCAGCATGTCGCACAGCCATGACTGACAGTATGCGTGACATTGCGGCTGCCATCCGTGATTTCACCGATGTCATAGACAGACGTTGTGGGGACATATTAGACCGGTTCCACAACTACATGTCCATGAGCCAGGGTGATGGTGGGCGGTTGAGGCGTCGACGTGGCTGTATGCCAGCAACAGCAGCAGCTGGCAGTCGGCGCGGACGACAACAGGGCCACGGCCGCCCCCGTAGTGCCAGCAGCAGCCCCAGCAATGCTGGGTCTGTGCTGTCATCAGACCGCCCCAGGAGACCACGTGCACGTGGCTCTGGCCAGGCCCGACAGGGATCTGTGTCCAGTCAACGAACACCTGCTTCTGATGACAGTACCCAGTCTGGGTTGGTACCGGATACGGTCCGTAGCACCCCTGCAAGGCACAGGTACCGTGTCCGTGGCCAGAGACACTGATCTGTATGACCTGGCAGGTACAGTCTGTGGCTGTCCACAAACACCAGTATATGGCAGCCATGAGGTGGAACTGTGTGCATCCATACACACATGCAAATTGACAACACCTAGGGCTACCGATACACGCACACACTGCATCAACATTGCCCCACCTTCTACTGCTGTCCCTCACCAACACACATACACATACATGTCAATTGGTGGTATGGGTGGCTGACTCAGGCATACCAAGTTCACACCCTGTGCATATGATGAAACTGTGCCACCTCCTGCAATCTGTAACAACTGTGCAGGTACAGGTTAACATGTTGCTGATGCACAGGGTGACCACATAGATGTGTAGTAATAGTATCATGTTGTTAACAGTACTGTGTGCTGAATTAATTGTGGGTATATCACAGCATGCCTGATGCAGTAAGTGTGTGATTGTCATGTCCTGTTGTCTACACCCATGGTAAGTACCATAGTGTATCATCTGCACATGTTGGCATACTGGTGGTAATGATGTCAACAGAAGGCTACATACATAGGTAACACAGGGATAGGGTAATGAATGTAGTAATACACAATGATGGACATGTAAATTGCAAGTGGCATGTTGCCCACACTAGACTCTGCAATGCAGATGTTTGAGGATGTTGATATGTGTGCAGTACTACACAACTGGTACAGGACACACAGGAGCACCCTAGCACTGCATGCACACATCTCATACCATGCTAGACAGCCCCAACACACATAACTAACTGTCACAGGAGGGAGAGTCCCCATATATGTCAGGGATACTGTGGTGGCAGGCCAGGAGCATACATCCTACTAAGTATGGAACCACTGAGTGAAGGCTCAGTGTCTGTTATTTGACATGTGTATTACTGCAGGTATGAGCACATGGGTTTCTATCCAGTTATTGTACATCCTGACAGTACATGCATGTTCCGTACACTTGTGTGCACTGAGACTGGACCCTAGCCATCTGACCCGTGTATTTCCATGTACATGTGCATAGTGCCTGCATATTTGCAGTGTTACCTACTGGAACTGGTACAGCTTGTTTGTTGTACAATGGACTACATGGAGCCCTGTTTACTGTATCTTTGTTTGCATGCATGTTTGCTTGCAATTACCCTAGAATACTGATCACACCTGCAATGCATAGTTATAGAGCTTCTGTGGACTCCTAGTGCCATCTGCATAGCCTACTATATGTATGTCCATGTCCCACTTGACAGGTTGTCACTGTTTGTCCTGTTCACATGTACATTGCCTGTGACACAGTGCATATGACCTGCCTGGCATGTGTCCACGTGAGCAGTCATATATGCTACTGCTAACTAATCACAGGCACTACACCTTCACACATTCATCTTCTGTTGAACTACCTGCTTTGCTAGGGACAGCCTGCACCTGTCACCCCTGGCCTTTCAGATATTGGCAAAGGCTCTTGCTACCCCATAGTGCCTATGTTAGGCAGGGCTCAAATGACAAACCCACCTTCATAGGTATCACAAGGGATAAGACACTAAGAGCAATGCTACCCAATGCCAGATGTCTACACCTCCAGATGCATGCACCCAAAACACTCCTTGGCATGGATAACATCGATATCTGTGCAGTAACAGATGCCTGGTTCAGGGCTACTGAGAGCACACCAGCACTACCGTGTGTAACCCGGTTGATTTCTTTGATACAGTCACCAAGGCCATTGCCGAGGGGAAGGTGGTTCACACAGCCTACCTGGACCTTGCAAACGCCTTCGCAACAATACCCCACTTGGGCATTCTAGGGAAGCTCACCAGCTTAAATATAAGCCCCTATGTCACTAGATGGATTGCACAGTGGCTCAAGAACAGAACCCACATGGTTAGCATTGCTGGAGCCATGCCAGACCCCATAACAGTTACAGGTTGTGTCCCACAAGGCTCAGTCCTGGGACCCTCTTGTTTGGTATATATTTATTGGAGGTACAGGCCAACACGGATGAACTGTGGCTGTCCAAATATGCAGATGACTGCAAACTGGCCACCATAATCGACTCCCCAGCTGACACAAGCATCTTCCAAAGGGGCATCATAGCAACAGACAACTTGTGCCAGAGCCATGGCCGTCTGCTGAACAGTGTTTAGAAGGGGAATGTGCATCCTGTAGTCTGTTCACCTAGTTGCCAAAAGGGACATTGTCCTCACACACACTAACCCCCCTCAGCCAAAAACACACACTTGCCAATTGCAGGATTCAAACCCCTATCTGACTGTTATGACACTTGAGACAGATGCTTTAGCGGAGCACGCTATTTGCATTACTATGGGTTTTCTCTTCCCCTGCTATACTTATTGAGTGCTGACATCATCAGTGTTTAGAAAAGGGAATGGGCATCCTGTAGTCTGTTCACCTAGTTGCCAAAAGGGACATTTCCCTCACACACACACACAAACCCCCCCTCAGACAAACTTGCCATTCGCAGGATTCAAACCCCTACCTAACTATGTTCTGACACTTAAAACGGATGCATTAGCAGAGCGCGCTATTCACATTACTGGGAGGTTCTTTTCTCCTGCTGTACTTATAGGGTGCTGACATCATCGGTGTTTAGAAAGGGAATGTGCATCCTGTAGTGTCTTATCGTATTTGCCAAAAGGGACATTTCCCTCACACACACAAACCCCCTTCAGACAAACACACACACTTGCCATTCACAGGATTCAAACCCCTATCTAACTATGTTATGACACTTGAGACGGACGCATTAGCAGAGTGCACTATTCGCATTACTGGGAGGTTTCTTTTCTCCTGCTGTACTTATAGGGTGCTGACATCATCGGTGTTTAGAAAGGGAATGTGCATCCTGTAGTGTCTTATCCTATTTGCCAAAAGGGACATTTCCCTCACACACACACACACACTTGCCATTCGCAGGATTCAAACCCCTACCGAACTATGTTGTGACACTTGAGACGGACGCATTAGCAGAGCGCTCTATTTGCATTACTGGGAGGTTTCTTTTCTCCTGCTGTACTTATAGGGTGCTGACATCATCGGTGTTTAGAAAGGGAATGTGCATCCTGTAGTGTCTTATCCTATTTGCCAAAAGGGACATTTCCCTCACACACACAAACCCCCCTCAGACAAACACACACACTTGCCATTCGCAGGATTCAAACCCCTACCTAACTATGTTATGACACTTGAGACAGACGCATTAGCAGAGCGCGCTATTCGCATTACTGGGAAGTTTCTTTTCTCCTGCTGTACTTATAGGGTGCTGACATCATCAGTGTTTAGAAAGGGAATGTGCATCCTGTAGTGTCTTATCCTATTTGCCAAAAGGGACATTTCCCTCACACAGACTTACACACACACCAACCCCACTCACACACACACTGAGCATTTGCAGGAATTGAAACCCCTACCTAACTATGTTATGACACTTGAGACGGACGCATTAGCAGAGCGCGCTATTCAGATTACTGGGAAGTTTCTTTTCTCCTGCTGTACTTATAGGGTGCTGACATCATCTGTGTTTAGAAAGGGGAATGTGCATCCTGTGGGGAGGCAGACACCAAGCACACTATGGCTAAGCTGTCATTCCCTAGGGCAAACAGCCTAGTGTTGACCTCTACACCATTATGTTTAATTGTCAAATGCACATTATTTGTTGCTGATAGACTGTTTGCATATCTTTATTGCCATAGCATTCCCTGTTTGTATGAACAACTTCTGCATCTGTGGAAAATGTTTGCATATGGGAGGGATCCACTATATCACGTATGTCTCTGTAGTCATTTAACTGTGTGCACTGGGCAGACTGCTGTAATGTGGTTGGTTCCTGGCATAACACATAACAATACCAGATATGTGTGTCCAACTGCTAAACCGAGATTTGGACTAAGTGTGTGAGCATGCCCAGTTCAGCCTTCCCATGGCATGTTGTCAAAGTGTGTGAGCATGCCCACTGTGAGCATTCCATATGTTGGACTCTGCAGCCCACCACATTTGTGGATGTGTGTGAACTTCAACAACTATCACCCGTTTATGGTTGTGGGTTGTATGTCATGTTGTGTAGTTACTGTACAACTGCTTTGTGTGTGAACACAACAGGATTATACTGTGCCTGCAGTGTTTGCATGGGATACTTTGCATACAGTTGTCAACATCCTTTCACACTGACCTAACACTGTAGTACTGTATAGTGTACTGGTAGTACTTTGACTGTGGTGGACAGTATCCTGGGCTTTACTGCTATCACTGCTTTACATTTCGATAGTGGGCACAACAGCCTGGTTGGGGCCAGTTGTGTACATCTGACCATGTTGCATTCTGTTCAGATATGAACTACTTACACCAGGCTTGTCCAACATTGTTAGTGTATTCCACAACATAGGTGTACAATTGCAAACACTAGCGATGTGCCCTAGTCCATGTCTAATGCAAGTTGGAGAGTGTGTTTGTCCTTCAACACACATTGTAAGAGGAGTTTGCCATGACATATGTCATGGTTAGTATACTGTGCCTCTGTCTACCTGTGACATGACAGTGATACCCAGGATAAACCTACCATCTCCCGTCCACCCATCAGGATTCCTATTGAGGAAGATTGATAAGTGACTCTATGGGTAGCCTGTGCTGAGGGTTCACTCATGGGTGGGAGTGGCTTCTGTGTTATGGATCACACAGTACAGCTTGTCCTATGTAAGTCAGTGCTGGGGTTCAGGTCTCTCATGTGCATAGCTCACTGCCATTCAGATTGTACAAGGTGCAGCATGTTTATTGATGCCAGCAACACAGGCAACACATGGCATCTGTGTAGGCTGTTTGATACTCCTGATGAGGTACTGTTGGGGACTTTACAGTTGATGGAGGTGTCTGCTGAGGTACATCCCACAGGGGCTATTGTAGTCGATTGTACCACTGATGCAGGATGACTGCAGAGCCACAATGACCTCCCCTTATGTAGATCTGACAGCCTTCATGATTAGGTGGGTATATGGTATGTTTCTGTAAACACTACAGCACATGTTTGTCCAATGCAGGATATCTATCACCCTGTGTCCCCAGGTCTCTCATTACATGTTAACTACATAATGGGTTAACACCTATGTGGTAATTGGTGGGCACTTACTGTATATCCACGGGGTTGACTATACACGTTTCTGCACTTAGCTTGCTGACATAGCTATGGCACCAGTTGTCTGTTTCTATGTGGCCCTTTTGTGGGATGCATGTGTCAGCTGGTGGATCATATGTGGTGAGCAGTTTGTAGTCCTCTGCAAAATGTTAGGACACAGTCCTTCCATGTTTGCCTGTACCTATGGGACATATATACCAGACGAGGGAGATACCAGGACAAAGCCTTGTGGGATGCCAGTTATATCTGGTTTGTAGTCTGACATGGCTGAAGCATGTCTGACCATGTCTGTTCTGTCCTTGGTCTGGTTTGCAACCCCTCTACTGACATGTGGGTTTATATTTACGCTGGTGAGCCTATCTATACTGAACATGTAGGGTATTGTATAGAAGCCTTTGCAAGGTCCAGATACACTGTGTGGAGCACATTGCCCTCATCAATGACCTTAATGACTGTTTCAATTGAGTCAAACATGGTTAGGGGCAGGATCTGCACTTGAGAAGGCCACACTGGGTTGGGTCCAGTGTCAGTAGGTCCCCAACATCCTTATGTCTGTGGTACATGCTGATCCTTTCCATAGCTGTGCAAACTGGGCTTCTCAGGATTCTGGGGTAGTACTGTTCAGTATCCATTCAGGCAACACCTTTGTTGAGAAGGACCACTGTTGTTGTACACTGCTCTTTGGGTACATATTCTGTGGTAAGGCTGACATTGAGCAGTAGTGTGGTTTGGCATTCCATTCATCTTAGAGTCCATGTTGCACTAAGCCCAGGACACCATCTCATACCATTGCTGCTGTGTGTTTTGCTTTGGAGATGTTGTCTGTTACCTCAGCATCTGCAATGTCAGGGGGCCAGCAGTCTGCTGGGATAGATATTCTGCATTCGTGGGGGTGGGGGGGTTTGCACTGCACCTGTCAGGATGTATGTTGGCAATATGTGTGTGTGTTTGCGGTATTTGTGTGATTCAGGGCATATGTGTGCATTCCCAACATGGCTCCTACCATCAGTTGTGTAAGCCTTGGGATTATCCTTAGTGTCCTGTACAATTTGTATCTACATAGGTTCATAGGTTCATACTAGGCTATCCACCCTGGGCATTTGTTAGCCTAGCCAGAGTGTGTGTGGCTTTTGAGACCCCTTGCTATGTGGATATTATGGCCATTTATGATTTGCTTTGCTGTGCCTCTGTCTGGACATGACACAGTGAAGACCCCCACTGTAACTCTACAATCATCCATCCACTTGGCAAGATTCCTGTTGAACAGTGTCAGTGAGGGGCTCTGCCTAACATGGAGTGGGATTCTGGTCCAGGGTGTGGGGAGCCTCTGGATTATGTATCTGTCCCAACGGCACATCCTATTTCATTATTTGTTGAGGTTGACATCTCTCACTCTCGCAGCTCCAATGGATATGTGTTTTCTGGGGTGGAGCATGTCCATTACTCCTGTGTTGGGCATGGCCTCCTACAACAGGCATGCAATGCCTCTGTGTGGGCAGTATGTGACTGGATTCAGCTGGGGTGTCTACAGCCAGGCAGCATATGACATATATTTGAGACACTTTATCCTCTTGGTGAGGTACCTTTGAGGTCTTTCTAACTGCTGCAGGTGTCAGGTAAGGTAGATCCCATATGAGGCATTGTACTAGATTATGGGTGTGATTAGAGAAAAGTATAGGGGCACAGTGACCTCTGTTGCCGTAGATGTGACTCCTTTCCTGATACGGTGTCAAATGTAGACAGTCTTCCTAGCCACATTGGCAATGTGGGTGTCACATAACAGGTTACTGTCCACTTGTGTCCCTAGGTCCCTGGTTACTCCTTCCTTACATAATGGTTTTCCACCTATGTGGTAATTCGTGGTACCTTGTTTGGTATTTGGTGGAACATTCATACTGTCCAGTGTCTTCAGGATGGTTGGGGGGGGTTATTGTGTGTGAGAGTGCGGTCTGTAGCATGCTACAGACTGCACAGCAGTCTTGCCTACAGTTAGTTGCACATGGGTGAACTCCACTGCCTTGTGCATTGTCAGTTACCTGGACATATGGGTGTCTGTGCTGCCTATGGATACTCACCCTCCTTTTATGTTTTGTTCCAGGTTTTGGGGCCATGACACATGGTACGTGGTATAACCGGGTAGTGCTGGTGTGCTGTCAGGAGCCTTGCAGCAGGTTTCTTTCACTGCACAGACATCAATGTTCTCTATTCTGGGGATGGCCTTGGGAGCATGCATATTGGGGTGTACACATCTGGCATTGGTCAGCATTTCCCTTATGTTTCTTCCCACTTATGTTTGCTAGGGTGGTGGGTCAGTCTTTTCAGCCTTGCCTACAAAAGGCTCTATGGAGGTGGCAAAGGCCTTATCCAATATTCAGACGCCCAGGGGTAACAGGTGTAGGCCATCCCAAGAACAGCTGCATGGCTTGTCAAGCATGACATCCCAAGCAGACAGACATTGGATCCCCTTGGAATGACACCAGTAAGTGTGCTACTTGCTATGACTGATCATTCCGTGTTTGTACTGTGGCATTATTCTTGGTAAGGGAAGGATGCTGCAAACGGTGAGTGTCATACCGGCCTGGACTACATAATCGGATAGCTCATCTGTGTCTCTTTACATGTAGTCTAGGGCAGTACATCTCAGGTCATTCACACCAGCATGGACTATGACTGCATCATATGTCTACTTGCTTTGGAGTGACCTACATATTTCTGTTATGTGGCATATTGTGGCAGCCTACAGGCAGCTTACTGTACCCTTTCCCTTGTTCAGTCTGGTGTGCGGGACAGCAGTGTGTCTGACTATGGAGTCACCTATTACAACTGTATCAGGCATGTTGTTTCTCCTTCTGGCCTGTGACTGTTTGGCACACCAGCTTTGTGTGCTATGTGTTGCATGTGCTATGTTTGGAGGCTGTTTCATTGGGTGTCTGCTTTAGAGGCCTCTGTTGGTGTGCTGTGTTTGTGATTTCTGCCTCCGGGAATGTATTTCTGTGTTTATGTGTTTGGTTTGCAGTTGTGATAGGTCTATGTGGGTATGTGTTTGTGGTGTGTGTGGTTACCTTCTCCTACTGACTTGTTTTGGGAGTACTGAGTTGAGGGTGCTCAGCCTCCAGTTTGGATGAATGGTTGCATCTCTCACATATATTTGTATTTCTTGGGTGGAGTTGGGGGTTGTCTGTGTACTTGGGGCAGGTGTAACATTGCCTCAGGATTCACAGATTCCACTTGTTGTGGCTGGCCTTAGTGGATTGCATGTGTGGACAGATTTTATTGCCATACTACTGATCAGTAATTACTTCATTGTTCATGTTTGCTGTATCATGTAGTAGCTTCCTCATTCTCTTGCATGTTTTGGTTATGGCTGGTGTCCACCATGCCAGATTTAGGCACTGTGTCTTGTTTTAATTTAGGACTGCATAATCCAAGCATTCCTGGCAGTGTTCATGGAATGGCTGTATTACAGGTTCTGAGGTGTGGCCCATATTTTGCACCTGCATGGGACCTTTAATGGATTCCACATCAGTTTGGAGGTGTGCAAATATTGCTTAGCACATGTTTTCCACTGTGGTTTGCCGGCCAGGGACTGTGGTCAGGATTTGTATATCCAGTGTGATTACTATATGGTCTGGTTTTACCAGTGGGCAATACACTTCTCATCTTGACATCCCATACCCATGTTGCTGATTATCACATCCAGTATGCTTACCCCTCTTGTGGGGGTGGTACGTTGTTCCTGGGCCTTTTGGTTTGTGGATTCGATGAACTTTTGTCCTACACTGTTGCAGCTGGTATAATGCTCCCAGTCTATATGTCTGGGTATTTGCAGTCACCCAATATAATGTGGTTTGGAGGACTTGATATATTCATGTATTCCAGCATAGGCCGGATGCAGTTCCTGGTGTTGGGCCAGTAGTCTGTAGCAGGCTGTAAACTGGGGGACAGTTTTAGCCACTGTTACTTGAGCGTGGCTAGTCCATGCTGCTTTTTGTGGTGGTACCAACATGGGGGTGTGGTTATCCTTGACAATTCTTGCTAGTCACCCTCCTTTTGTAGCTTGTTCCAAGTTTTGAGGCTGTACAGCACAGTATGAGGTGTAACCTGGTAGTGTTAGGGTGCTGTTGTGAGCCTTGCCTCAGTTTTCTGTTACAGCACAGTTATCAACATTCTCCATACTGGGTGAGCTTAGGCTGCATGCATCCTGCTGTTTCAACTTATCCCTTATCTTATTCTTATCCCTTCTGGTACCTATGGAGATAGGTTTGTGTTTTGAGCCTTACCTATTCAGGGCACACTGTGCGTGACAACAGCCTTTGCCAGTATCCATATGGCCTGCACTGATAGGTGCACGCCAGTCCTAGCAGGTGGTGCATCATGTCATGCTCAGCATGTCATCCCAGACTGGCACACATTGGGTCCCCTTTGAGTAACTGCAATACATCAGTCAATTGTTGCACTTGATCATCTCGTTGTCATGTTGTGGCATGCTGCTTGTTGAGGGTAGGATGTTAGTCAGGGTCCGCAAGTGTGCATATGGTACTTGGTGTTACATTACTTAACACATAGCATTCATGCCTCAGGTGGTGCTGCAGGGCTGCCTCTGTCGGATGCGCATATTACACTTCCCTGTACATGTTTGAGAGCAGGTTGTGTCACGTTAGGCATCCCTGTTACTATATGAGTGAGTCAGAGAGGGGTATCATTTCCAAGGTTCCTACTGAGCCAATGTATGTGCTATGCGTTGCCTCTTTGCCAAGGCCAGGGCATACTGGGCATGCCTCCTTCTGCCTACTGGGGCAGGCTCAGGTTGTTCCTCCTCCGAGTCACGCTGTGCCTGTGGTGGACTTGGCAATGGTGGGGGGCTGTTTGGCCCAGCCCTATGCTGGTCCTGCTGCAGCTGTTTTAGCAAGATCATATTATGTAGCATAGCACATACCATGACAATTTGGGTACATGTAGTTGGTGTGTACTGCAAGGCTCCACCAGATGTGTCCAGACACCGGAACCGTGACTTGAGCAGCCCAAACACATGCTCTATTACATTACGTGTTTGTGCGTGTGCCTCATTATGGCGTTCCTGTTCAGGTGTGTGTGCGTTTCTGATGGGTGTCATCAGCCACGGCTCCAGTGCATACCCTGCATCCCCCACTAGGTGTCCGTGCGGGATGTCCCCATTGGCAAATGTCTGGTACAGCTGCGTCAAATGCCAGATGTGGGAATTGTGGTAGCTCCCAGGACAGCCAGCACACACATTCATTATTATGCCCTGGGCATCACACACGACCTGTCAGTTGATGGAGGGGAAGCCCTTGCGGTTGATGTATGCCCTACCCCACTCACCGGTGGGTGCTTTGATGCGTATGTGCGTGCAGTCTATTGCACCCACTACCTCAGGGTATTCCGCTATTTGCTGGAAGAGACGCATGTTGCTGGCCAATACCTCACGGGCATTGGGGAAGTATACATGATCACCGACATGTGCTGACATTGCATCCAGGAACTGGTGCAGTACCCTGGAAGCTGATGGCTGTGATATCCCCATCATATCGCCAGTTGGTCTCTGGAAGGTACCTGTTGCTAGTATTCTTAGGCCAACACATACCTTGGTTTCCACTGGGATGGGTTCCCCTCTGTTGGTTCTGTGTGTGAGGCGTGGCCTGCACAGCTCCACTATTTGCTGCAGGAGGTCTCTGTCCACTCTATAGCGCTCTACTATCTCCAGCTCATGTAACCCATGGTAGGTGACCCTGGGCCTGTACACTCTTCTCCGTCTCCTCACTGTGGGTTGTCTGGCACCATCTGCATTGTCACCACCCTCAGCAAGTCGCCTATGTCTCATTATGACAGCTATGGCAGCCCCTAACATTTCTGCTCTGAGTTCAGCTTTTTCAGTTTTCACTTCTGATAACTTAACTCCTGTCTTGCAGTGTCTCTTGAGAGAAACATTCTGCACTGCTGTTTGCAGAGTTTTAAGTACTGGGCTGGCCTAGTATTCTGCCTGTGTAATTGCCTGCATCTAATTGTTTTCACCTGCTAGCTCCAGCAGTATTCCCTGCTAACTTCCTACTACATCTGTTGCTTCCTTTTTCCTTTCTGTTTCCTCAGGGTGGAGCCGTGTGCAAACCAGCAGAAACATGCTCACAGTGGCTTACATGCGCGCACACATACTTACACAGTTCAGAATCTGCTTATTCGGTTTTAAACGTGTGCACGCCCGCGCACATGGTGTTAAACATCTCCCAACACGCTCCCACATGCTGAGTCTGCCTTACACGCGCGCACACTGCCTTACACGCCAAGACACTGCCTTACTCGCGGCGCTGCGTCGCGCATACACGTCCAGCAAGAAACTTTGGTGTAGGCAACAGTGTACACCTTCCATTTCTTGACTTTCTCATGTTTACTTAGTGGCACACCTCTTTCCTTGATATCTGTCTGACATCTGTCATGTAACTCTAACCACCAATGACATGCATCTCTTTCTACCATTCCCCCCTGTGATGTCACCTATCTCCTACTCTGTTCCTCCCCCGTATGTAACTCTTACACTACTCAGAATGTGCTCATTTGCTATGTGACAGTGGAATTCAGTATCCTTACACTCATTTGCATCGGATTGCCTACTGATGCTTAGTTACATCTCTTAGACTCTGCTTCCCCCCTTAGCAACCACTACACGGTGGCCATGTTGGTTTTGCTCTGCTGGTCCCTCCATTGACATTCCATGTATTGCATAAAACCTACATTTGTAGGTTTAAAACCTTCGTTTTTATGTTCTATGCAGCGCGTGGGGCTGCGCTGGGTTTAAACATCGGCAATCGCCGAAAAAAAATTTTCTATTTTTAATATATTTGCATGGGGTCAGCTTGCCAATGGCCACATATTTGGCTATTGGCATGCTGCCTATCACATATGCACCCTTTATTTGGAGCTGACATGGCTGTATTGCCGTGTTTGCAGAAACGTACTCAGTTGTCAACTGAGTACATTTCTGCAGCTAAAACGGCTCTTACACGGGCTGTTCTGGGCTTCCTGGATCGCTAATCAGCCTCATTTGCATGCTATTCGGCTGCAAGTGAGTTGATTAGCTTATCCACGCCCACTCCATGTAAGAGCCATTTTAGCTTGACTCTTACACGGACTTTGGGCTGTTGCTGGATCGCGAAGGCTGCATGGAGTCTTACACTACTCTTAGACTCCGTGCAAGCCTTCGTGAATCCGGCCCTATATCAGTGAGTCATTACCAGACACAACACAAACACCAGTATAAAGTACTGCAATACAGTTCTTCCAAACAATGCTATGGGTGAAGTTAACCAAGGTAACAGGTTCAAATATATGTTGCCCCTGTGTGGTTTGAAACTCACAACACATCAACATTTAGATATGCTGACCAGTTGCTTTACAGGCTGAGCAGTCAGCATGATATTCTTAAATAAACAGGTACTGCTCTACAAACCCTGTTATTAGAATGCTGATGTTATCAGCAAGTTATGGATTAATACTATATTCATAGAAATTTGAAGACTATATTTCTGAGTCATTACCATGCACAACATAAACATTACTATAAAGTATTACAATATGGTTCTTCCACAAATGTTAATATATGATGATATATGTTTCCCCTATTTAGTTTGGAACCCACAACATATCAAAATTTAGACATACTGGCCATTTGCTTTACAGTCTGCACTAACACTCAACAAGGGTTTCATTGTAGAAAACAGGTACTGTAGGTGTTTATTAGAAATCCTACAGAAAACAGATGGATACAGAAAATGCAAACAATTTGTGTACCTTTCATATAAAGAAAAAAACAGCTATCAATACATAACTAAAAACATGTGTAAGCAAAGGGACAGGCATTACTTTTTATATAAATGTGTCTGTGAAATTGTTCATAGGTTCATAGGTTCATACTAGGCTATCTGCCCTAGGGCATTTATAAGCCTAGCCAGAATGTGTTTGGCTTTCGCCACCCATTTTAAATTTATTTTGCTATGCCCTTTTTCGAGGTTAGTATACTGTGCCTCTGTCTAACAGTGACACAGAAGTGATACCTGGGGTAAACCTACGATCTCCCATCCACTCATCAAGATTTCTCTTGAAGAGAGTCAATGAGGGACTCTGCCTAACCTGGACTGGGATTTTATTCCAGAGTGAAGGGAGCCTCTGGGTTATGAATCTGTCCCTCCAGCATGTCCTATTTATTTCAGTGCTGAGGTTCAAGTCTCTCGAGCGTGGCTCGATGGGATTTGGATTTTCTGAGGTGCAGCATGTCCATTAATTCCGGGTTGGACATGGCTTTATATGTCAGGCACAGATTGCCTCTGAACAGGCGGTATGCCACTGAGTAGAGCTGGAGTTTCTTTAACCCGGCAGCATATGGCATCTGTTTGAGCCCTTTGATGCTCTTGGTGAGGTACTTTTGGGGTCTTTCCAGTTGCTGCAGGTGTCTGGTAAGGTACATCCCAAAAGGGGCATTGTACTCAATTATGGGTCTGATGAGGGATGAGTAAAGAGGCACGATGACCTCCCCTGATCTAGATGTGAATCCCTTCATGATTAGGTGGGCTACATAAAATGTTTTTCTAACCACTTTGGCCACGTGGTTGTCAAATGAGAGATTGTTATCAACTTGGGTCCCCAGGTCCCTAATTACTTCTTCTGTACTTAATGGATTACCACCTATGTGGTAATTTGTGGGCACTTTGTTTTGCCAAAGGGATGACTACACACTTTTTGGCATTTAGCTTGAGGCCATGGCTCTGGCACCAGTTGTCTGTTTCTATGAGGCCCTTTTGGAGGATGCTTGTGTCGGCTGGAGAGTCGATTTTGGCACCCAGTTTGCAGTCATCTGCGAACTTGCTCAGCCACAGTCCTTCCGTGTTGGCCTGTACCTCCGAGAAATATATACCGAACAAGAGAGGTCCCAGGACTGAGCCTTGTGGGACACCACTTGTAACTGGTTTGGAGTCTGACATGGCTCCAGCAATTCTAACCATGTGGGTTCTGTCCTTGAGCCAGTTTGCAATCCATCTAGTGATATAGGGGTTTATATTTAAGCTGGTGAGCTTATCTATAATGCCCGAGTGGGGTATTGTATCGACGGCTTTTGCGAGGTCCAGGTAGGCTGTGTGGACCACCTTCCCCTCGTCAATGGCCTTGGTGACTGTTTCAAAGAAATCAACCAGGTTTAAGAGGCAGGATCTGCCCTTAACAAAGCCGAACTGGGTAGGATCCAGTGTTTGTAGGTCCCCAATATCTTTATTTATGAGGTCCATGATGATCCTTTCCATAGCTTTGCAGACCAAGCTAGTCAGGCTTATGGGGCGATAGTTTCCAGGATCCGTTGAGGCACCACCTTTATGGAGAGGGACCACTGTTGCTGTACGCCACTCTTTGGGCACATATCCTGTAGTAAGGCTGAGACTGAACAGTAGTTTTATGTTTGGGTTTAGCTCTTCTTGGAGTTCATGTAGGGCAGCCGGGACACCATCTGTTCCCATTGATGCTGTGTTTTTGCTTTGGAGAGGGCGGCTTTTACCTGAGCATCTGAGATGTCAGGGAGGCAGCACTCAGCAGGGATAGAAATTTGCCCTTTTGGTGGGAAGGGGGGGGAGAAGTTTGCTGAACCTGTCAGCTAGGATGTTGGCAATGTCTGTGGGTTCGGTGTATTTTTGTCATTTTTGACTAATTCTGAGCATATCTGGGAATTACCACCCAGGTTCCTAACATAACTAAAGAAAGTCTTGTGATTATCCTTAGTGTCCTGTGCAATTTTTCTCTCGAAGCTGGCCTTAGACAATTTTATGTGTGCCCGTAGTTTTTTGCTAATACTGATCAGTGATGCCTTCCCTTTTGGGATTTTGCTCTATCATTTAGTAGCTTCCTCCTTCTATTGTATAGTTTGTTTATGGCTGGGGTCCACCAGACAGGACGTCTGCCTTTGGAGGATTGGGTCTTGGTTTTATTTGGGATCGCATGATCCATGCATTCCTGAAGGTGTTCATAGAATGCGTTTATAAAGGATTCTGCGGTCTGGGCGTATTTTCCACAGGCCGGGGCTTTGAAGGATTCCACCTCAGTTTTGAGGAGTGTGAAATTTGCTTTAGAGAAGTTTTTCACTGTGGTTTTCTGGGCAGGGGTGGGGTCGGGATGTGAATATCCAGTGAGATTAGTTTATGGTCTGATCTTACCAGTGAGGGATACACTTCTGGTCTGGAGCATAGAGTCCCCATGTTGGTGTTGATCAGGTCCAGTATGTTTTCCCCTCTTGTGGGAGTGGTAACAAGTTGTTCCATAGCATTTGAGTTTATAAATTCTAGGAACCTTTGGGCTAGGGTGTTGGAGCTAGAGTAATGCTCCCAGTCTATGTTTGGGTAGTTGAAGTCACCCAATATAATGGTGTTTGGAGAGACCTTCATATTTTCCAGTATTCTCAGGAAGGCCGAGTGGGTTCCTGGGTTTGGGAGGGTGGTCTGTAGCAGGCTATAAACTGGAAGGCAGTTTTACCCACTGTTAGTTGCACATGGATAGTCTCTGATGCTTCGTGCTTTGCCACCAACCTGGAGGTTTTTGGTATCTTTGATGAATATCGATACTCCCCCTCCTTTTGTGGTTCGGTCCAAGTTTTGGGGCCGAAAAGCATGGTATGAGGTATAACCTGGTAGTGCTGGGGTGCTCTCGGGAGCCCTGAACCAGGTTTCTGTTACTGCACAGATATCGATGTTCTCCATGCTAAGGAGAGTTTCGAGTGCATGCATCTTGAGGTTTAGACTTCTGGCATTGAGTAGCATTACTCTTAGTTTCTTATCCCTTGTGATACCTATGGAGGTGGGTTTGTCTTTTGAGCCTTGCCTAAAAAAGGCACTATGGGGGTAGCAAGAGCCTTTGCCAATATCCGAAAGCCCAGGGGTGACAGGTGCAAGCCGTCCCTAGCAAAGCATCGTGGCTTGTCGAGCATATCATCCCAAGCTGACAGGCATTGGATCCCCTTTGAATGATACCAGTACTTAAGCCAATTGTTGAAATTGATCATCTTGTCTTCATATTGTGGCATCATTCTTGGTGAGGGTAAGATGCTACTCAAGGTCAGGGTCATACCGGCCTGGGCTACATGCTCAGAGAGCTCCTTTATGTCTCTTTTCATGTAGTCCAGGGAGGTACGTCTCAGGTCATTCACACCAGCATGGACAATGACTGAGTCATATTTGTACTTGCCTTGGAGTGACCTGAGTGCTTGTGTTATGTGGCGGATCCTAGCGCCCAACAGGCTGCTCACCGTGACCCTCTCCTTGTTCAGCCTGGTGAGCGGGACTTTAGTGTGCCTGATGATAGAGTCACCTATTACAAGTGTATCAGGTGTGTTGTTTAGTCTTAAGGGCTGTGACTGTTTGGCACACTGGCTTTGTGAGATATGTGTTGCACGTGTTTTGTTTTGGGGTAGCGGCTGCTTGGGTGTCTGCTTTGGAGGTCTCTGCTGCTTCGGCAGATCTTTATTTAGAGCCTTCGAGTATGTTTTTGTGTGATTATGTGTTTGGTTTGCTGTCGTGGTAGGTCTATCTGAGACTGGAATTGTAGTGAGTGTGGTTTCCTTCTCCTCCTGACTGGTTATGTCAGTACTGAGTTGAGAGAGCTTAACCTCCAGTTTGGCTATATGGTTGCATCTCTCACATGTGCTGGAATTTGTTGGGAGGAGGAGAGGGTTGTCTGTATACATGAGGCAGTTGTAACATTGCCTCAAGATTCCCAGATTCACCAGCTGGACCGGAGAGGAGATTGACAACTGACCTTTGGACATGCTAGAATAATATTGGGAATTCCTTAATAATTGAAAACCAGGGCCAGTGGGGAGTGAAGGTGTAGTGCTTTTAATTTTTAGTGCTGACTTATATAATTGCTTTAGTGAGCAAGTGCCAGGTAACTTAAGTGCAATGTGTTACAGGTAACTTAAATGCAAAAACGACAAACAGTAACTTTATTTCAAGTGAAAAGTGTTTAGTAGGAATGAAGTAGTAAAGTTATATATGTATTTGTAGTAAAGTTATATACGTATTTGTATTCTAACGTGTAAAAGTCCAATAGGTGATACAGGGGTCTACTTCACTTCAGAGAAAAACCTTTTAGTCGAACACCTCTTTGTTGTTTGGTAATTGTCGAAACCTCAATCCATCGAATAGTTGTTTTAGTGATTTTTTTTCTTAAGGGGAAAAAAATGCTTGGCCATCATCAGGAATTTGTCCTTTTCCCTACTGTAGTGTGATCTCAGAGTTGCTATATTTAGTTGTGGGTTGTGGGGGGCACAGCTACTAACATTTGGGGAGGTGAGGTGCACAACTCCCCCACCTTGGTGGGTTTTAAATTTTGTGAATTATTTGATGCTTGTTAGGCTGGCCAAACATTTTTTACCATAGGAAAAAATTTGCTAAAATGACCATTTGACGGATTGTGCTTTTGACAATTATCATTTGACAAAGAGGTGCTTGACTAAAAGATTTTTCGCTGAAGTGATATAGACTGATACACTGAGACTATAATGCGAAAATATAAAATGTGCCATCATCCCCAGTCTAGGTTCTGTAGGCATGTTTGATACACTAAAACAGTGGTTATGTGAAATTATGTAGTTAGGTCTTATAAAACATATGTGGGACTTTCCCCCCCAGACCTCTGCAGAAAATGGGTCTCCCACCCAGTTGGACTATCTTGGTAAACAAATTCTCCTCCTTATTTATTTATATTTATTTTATTTTACATTTGTTGACCGGGATTGTCCAATTGAGCTGAAGAACCCTTTTTCAACGGAGGCCTGGGGAGAAAAGCTCCAACATATTATACAATTTTCATTATAAATTAGCATTAAACATCAATGTTACAAGATTATTACAAGACATTAAGTAGAAATACAATGTTATACAGTGTAAATAATCAGGAGTATAGCATAACATTTTCAAGATGTATAAAAAGAAATATGTCATTAAGATGAGTATAGTTTTTGGGGTAAGTGGTTACAAAAATCAAGTTTTATCATGATGTATTTGCATGAAGCCAAGACAATTACAATAGAATGTTTCTCTGAGGCAATTTGCTTAATAGATTTTAGAAGACAGTAGAAAGATTAGTCAATGAAGATTAGAGAGAGCTAGTGAGAAGAGTGAGTTAAGGGCAGTAAGTAGATTAAGGTAAGAGAAGCAGGGGATGTTATGGAGGGAGAGTGCAGTGGCAGGACCAATGACTTTTAAAGACCTCTTTGGTGGCTGTCTTAAATTGTTTAGGATGTGTAAGGGTCCTGATTTCTAGTGGGAGCCTATTCCAGGCAATAGTGAGGTGACAGCTGTACATGTTGCATCCAAATTTAGACTTGGGTTTGTAGATTTGTAGTAGGTTTTGCTTAGAGCTTCGGAGAGGTCTGGAGGAAGAATAATAAAGAGAAGAAGCTGGTGGGGTAATTCAAGCCAGTTTAGGTGTTTTAGAGAGAAACAGTGATGGTATTTGCAGGTTTGTTGGGCAGCAAATCTAGCTATATTTTGTAGATAGATTCGAGTTTGGTTAGGAGTGCTGAGTTAAGATTTGTGAGAATTTGAGAATTGTACATTAGACAGGGTAGAAGGTACGTAAGAGAGATAGTAATTTTGGCTTCAGAGGTAAGGAATTTCTTGTTACGGTAAAGACAAACTTTGACAAACTTCCTAGTATTTTTAGTTTTTCCTTTCTTCTCTTAATTATATCTTCAAGATTATCTGGCTAGTATTTTTTAGTTTTTCCTTTCTTGTCTTATCTTCTTTACATCTTCATGATTATCTCTACTAAACATACTGTATGAACAACAATCATGTTACTTTCTGCTATACTTTTAATTGTACATCTAAACCACCATGCTTATGTAAATATCTTATACAATCATATATCTGCTGTTTTTTATAAATGTATGTCTAAACCACAATGTTCATATAAATATCTTATGTATAGTATGTTAGCAATTGTTCTGGAGTTTTTCTCCCCAGGTGTCTGCTGAAAACGGACAGCTCTGTCCAGTCATACCTCCCCGGTAAACAAATGCAAATAAATAAAATAAAATAAAATAAATAACTAAATAAATAAATAAATGATAAATATGTACATCTGCAAAGGGCATACTTATGGATATTATACACATTATTAGATAAATTAACAACACAGGAACCAAAACCTTAGTTAAGAGGATAGAATTTACCAAGACCACTTAATTATCCCCACAAGCTAACTATTACAGTAGTTAATTCATGGTTATAAAGACAGCTATCTGTATTTGTAAAACCCATAGGAACACTCAGGTATATGTAGAATATTGATACTCACTGTAAGGATATATGGGCTGCCACTATGCCTCAGTGACCCTCATTTGAAGCTCCTCTGTGTCCCTCTGATGCAGGTTATCATAGCAGTGATGAAGCTGCACTACAGTGCAGTAGATTCCTCTCCTCCATTTGTGCTTCCTCATGATCTGGTTCCACACATCAACCATAGCAAAGTTTCTGTGTCTGGCTCTCATTCACTGCTCCGATCCGGTGTACAGTTAGCATCTGGGTCATCTTACCATCAGTCCATTTGGGAGCATGGACGTGTCTCATCCTCCTTGAAATAACTGTCATGATAGTCAAGTTGAAGATGTCTGAAAAATATGAAAACAGAGAAATACTCACTGAGGTACCACTCAGTTCGCAGTTAGCAATGGTCTGATCAGTAAATGTATCAAAATCAGTATTTGAAAATGGTGCTAATAGCATTGTATCAGATCATTGTAAAATGATGGGTACATGCCACACATGGTACTATTCAGTAATACCTATTAGGTGTTTATGCACTACAGGTGCGTATTTCAGCACATAATGGCAATTTACATGGATGTGTGTTAATGGGATTCCAAAAACTTGAGTTTTAATTATCCTCATTAACTGTGTATGGCACAAGTAGTACTCAAAGTTGGGTGCACACAAGGAGCACTTTGATTATGTGATTTGGAGTGAGAGGTACGTTGGCAATTGGTAGCATTTCTATTGTGGTGACTAGTAAATCTGTTAAAGTTATGCATTACAAAAGATACACGTTTAAATTAAAATTACTCAAAATTATAGTTTTAACAAATGTTGTTATACTTCTCAACTGTCAAGTTTTTCAAAGAATGTCCAAATTTTTGCCTCATATTTTTGGTTCTTTTTTCATAAAACTGTGGATGTCTGTCAAATTAGTGGCAACTCATTAAAGATTGAAGTCAGAAAATAAAGACAGACATTTGAGTTTCAGACTTCATACCCTTCAGAAAGTTCATGTTAATGTAAAACCTGTTATCCTATCACCTTTCTAAGTTTGTAAGAGCAATATTTAAAAATTGTCCCTATTTTTGGGCCTTTCTCCCACTTTTACTTATGGCTTTGTCCAGATTTCTTGCTCTAAGAGGTTGAGAGGTATGGTGTTGTCATAAGTTACTGGAGTGATTTAGTCTTGTACTTTATGCATACAGGTTTTGTTCTTCTAAATAGTTTATTTCAGTCCTATATGCAGTTGTATAGGTTCATAGGTTGGTACTAGGCTATCGGTCCTAGGGCCTATACAAGCCTAGCTATAACAATTCCCTGGATATTTCTTCCCACACTATTTACTTCCCTGGACCCCTGTCTAGCAGGGCGACTGATGTGATCCCCGGGGTGAATTTCCTTTCTTCTATCCAATCGTCAAGGTTCCTTTTGAAGAGGGCCAAAGAGGCACTCTGGTTGACATGTATGGGCAATCTATTCCAGAGTCTGGGTAGTCTCTGGGTCAGGAACCTATCCCTCCAGCATGTTTTGTTTATTGTGATGACAAGGTTTAGATCCCTGGAGCGTGTGGCCCTGAGGGATTGGGATTTCTTTAAGTGTAGCATGTCCAACAGCTCTGGGTTTGACATGGCCTTGTATATTAAGCAGAGATCGCCTCTGAGTAGATGATATGCCTCAGAGTATAGCTGGAGTTTTTTAAGGCGGTCAGCATAGGGCATCTGCTTTAGCCCTGTGATTCTTTTAGTGAGGTATTTCTGCGGTCTTTCCAGTTGTTGCAGATGTCTTGAGAGGTACATATCAAATGGGGCATTGTATTCTATAATGGGTCTAATGAGGGATGAGTACAGTGGGACAATGACCTTCTTTTTTCTGGATGAAAAGCCCTTAGTGCCACATAGAAGGATTTCCTGACTGTTGTGGTGATGTGGTTATCGAAGGTGAGACCACTGTCCACCTGTGTCCCTAAGTCTCTTGTCACACTTTCGGTGTTTATTGTACTGCCACCTATATGGTAATTCACGGGTACATGTTTTTTCCCAAAGGGGATAACTATACATTTCTTGGCATTGAGCTTGATCCTATGGCTCTGGCACCAAGCATCTGTTTCTGTAAGGCCCTTTTGTAGAGTATCCACATCATTTGGGGATTCAATAATGTCTCCCAGTTTGCAGTCATATGCGAACTTTGTTAGCCAGAGTCCCTTAGTGTTGGCCTGTACTTCAGAGAAGTAGATGCCAAACAAGAGCAGTCCCAGGACTGAACCCTGAGGTACTCCACTTGTCACTTGTCTGGAGCTGGATTTGGAGTCAGCTGCTTTTACAGTGTGGGTTCTATCAGTAAGCCAGTTAGCAACCCATTGAGTGACGTAGGGATTAATGCCCAGCTTAGTAAGTTTATCTATGATTCCAGAGTGGGGGATGGTTGTAAAGGCCTTGGCAAGGTCTAGATAGGCTGTGTGGACCACCTTACCCTTGTTCATGGCTCTGGAGACTGATTTGAAGAAGTCAATCAGGTTCAGGAGACAGGATCGTCCCTTCACAATCCCAAACTGGATGGGGTCCAGTGTTTGAAGGTCGCCAATGTCTTTGTTTATAAGTTCCATGATAGACAGACTTGCATTGTAAATTTTAACAGTATATGAAGGCTGATTAATAGATCATCTGAAATTCTTATTGGTAATTCCTTACATTGTGCAGCGTAACTGCAGCTAAGGATTCCAACGCTCTCCTTTTCTAGTATGCCATGTTGACATCATGGATATTTTTCATTTCATGTCTCCTAACAAAACTGTTATAAACATGTGCTGTTCCTGTTAGGGATATGTCTTCAATGATCATTCTTTACAAAGGTATTATCAGTACTGGCCCAATATACTAACGATCTGTACTGTCTGTGGCCTTACTACAGATCCTAAGGTTTATTCACATGTTTCTAAGTTTTTCAGATCGCTATTTTCTGTTTGTTGTAGTATCTGAATGTGACATGCAAGTGGACTCATGTGACATATCCCCATGCTGTGGTTCTAATCCCATTCACAAACTGTAAAGATATTACATGTTATGTTGATTTTAACAATGCTATTTATGAAGGCATAAATGAGCTCAAATATGAATATTAAAATATGCATAGCAATGTCTTTCAGATGGCCAACCATCCTAGGGTTTTATACTTCTCCTCCCAGGAGAATTACATCATAATTGATGCTGTCTACCAACATGGAACTCATAAGCCATTCAGAAGATACTGTTTGGAGAAATGAAATATGGCTGGACCTCACCAACATGATCAATGCGGATGAAGGCCAACACCGATTCTGTGATACTGTGGATGTGATCCTTCATTCAGGCAACAGAGTGACACCTTATGAGAGATTGAGGGATGCCAAAGGTGGTGTACTAGCACTGTTCTACCTGATGACATCACAATATCACAATATTTCTGGCCTGATTACATATAACAATAGGCGAGTGACACATTCCTTGTGGTGGGATTGAAGTTGGAGTTCCAGGATGACCACTTGTGTATTTATTCCATTACAGGGATGTGCATTGAGACAATCTCTGCATATTGCTGTAGCCTGCATATTCATGTATTGTTGTTTTTGATTTACAGCAGCAGAGCTGAGTCATGAACACCAACCCACACAGGGTGAGGATGATGACCAATGGTATAATTACATGTATTGGTGCATATGAATTACAGACAAAGCAGTCCCATCAACATTTGTAATCTTATTTGTATTAATATTTACATTTCCATCTACTTCAGGCTAGCAACAGGGATTGGCAGGTGGGTGTCTTTATTCAGTTACTCTAAACACTACCTTGTTAGTGCCACCACCTCATTTTATAGCACTGCTGTTTACAATTATATTGTTGTTTCCCTACCATTGTACATTATAGGTACATCCAGTGCATTTTCAATTGCAGACAGACCAGGTATGTTACAACAAAATTGTCATAGCTTTCAATAATGTGTAGCAAAGTGTGATACATGACACAGCATATCTAAAGAATCCTACCTTGGTTTGTGATTTACTGTGCAGTTGAATGGTAAGAGAAGTTTTATTTCAATTTATATTTTATTTGTTATCACTGTTTTTCACTGTTTGTGGGTAGGAAGGGATAACTTGTTAACAATATTTACTTTGATTCATATTTTCTTGTTTTACCTTTAATTTCACTGTTGGTTGTTAGAAAGGGATAGGTTTTAGACAGATAAGCTCTCACCATCACAAGGGGTCTAGACAGGTATAAATTCACACAGACAACAGAGAGGAAAATCCAGAGCATATCTAAATAATTATAAATTGGTTTGTGATTTATAGATTTTTACTGTTAAAAAGAATTGCGACTGCGAGCGATAGTGAGCAGAAGCTACTGTGCGTGACATAAAGGAACTACAGATTTTGTCTGGCTTACAGAACTTTTATGGTCAGAACAATTTTACTGTACTTACTTTAGCATCTAGTTGTATATTGCTTGTGTGATTTTTGTCACAGAAGTTTATTTAAGTTTTCTTTGAATTCAGTGGATATTGAGTTTGAATATTCTTTTCCTTTACAATATTTTACTTGTTTGACGCTGAATATGGGTTCCTTAAATGAGTATGCAATTCATGATTTGCTAATGCACAAATATCTTGTACAGTGTAATAAATGCTATGCATATTTAAAGGTAACATCTGATAACACTGTGCTCCTCGTGTCAAAAGTTGGATGATTTGCTTACCATTGTTAGAAGTAAATCTAGACTTAATGATGATGATTGCACTTGTGCAATTGTCATGGCTTTGAGAGCTGTTGTTTCATATATTAATGACGGGACTAGTGAAATAAATAATGTTGGGCAAAGAACAAATAGAACACATTTAGGAAATGATGCATCTATTGTCTGCAAAGATCACTCAACCCCTATGAAACAAGACTATGCCCTTTACAACTTTGGAATTCTGGATACAAGTATTCAGCAATCTGAGGATCTGTATTGTTTAGAAGGCAACAAAAAAGAAAAAGGGCCGGATACACGAAGGCTTGCACAGAGTCTTAGAGTAGAGTAAGACTCCATGCAGCCGTCATGTCTGACGAGCGATCCAGGGACAGCCTGTAGGGGCGTGTAAGAGAGCTCCTAAAACGGCTCTTACAAGGACAGGGCTGGGATATGCAAATTACCTCAATTGCAGGTGAAAGGCATGCAAATGAGGTAGATTTGCGATTCAGGAAACCCGAACCTGTCCGAGTAAGAGCAGTGTTATTTGCAGAAATGTACTCAGTTGACAACTGAGTACCGTTCTGCAAATAGCAAAACGGAGCCATGACAGCTCCAAATAAAGGTTGCATTCAGTGCAAGAAGCATGCCAATGGCCAAATATACGGCCATTGGAAATGTTTCCTGATGCAATATGAAAATAAAAATAATTTTTTTCACCGATTTCTGATGTTTAAGCGTAGCGCAGCGCAGCGCAAACGGGCTGTGCTCTAAAACCCAGAATACTAAAAATTAAAACCCACAAATGTGGATTTTATTAAAATTGTTAATGTACAATGCAAGGGAATGTCAGGCTGAAGACAACATGGCCACCGAGTAGAGGTTGCTAAGGGGGGAAGCTCAGTCTAAGAGATGTAACCAAGCATCAGTAGGCAATCCTATGTAAATGAGTGTTAGGACAGTGAATCGCAAGTTTACATAGCAAATGAGCACTGTCAGTGGAGTGAAGGAGTAGGATATGGGGAGTAACAGAGTAGAAGATAAGTGACATCACGAGGGGGGTATGCATGAAAGAAGTGAAGCTCATTGGAGCAGAGTGGCATGTGTCAGCTGTCATTTATACATCATGGAAAGAGGTGTGTCAACAGGTAGGCTAGGGAAAGCCAAGAAATGGAAGGTGTATGCTGTGGATAACACCAAAGTTTCTTGCTGAATGGGTATGAGCGTGTGTGTGCGAGCGTGTAAACCCGAGTAAGACAGAGTGCGTGTGTGTAAGCATGAGTGCACCCGTTTAAGCCGGAGTGAGCATGTATAAGGTTGTTTAAAGAGTTGTAAGCGCGTTTGCACTGGTGTGCATGTGTTTTAACCTGAATAAGCAAGTTTTAGTCTGTGTAAGCATGTGTGAGGGCATGTTAGCTGCTGTGCGTGTGTTTGCGCTTGTGTGCGCGGCGCTCCCCCTGCTGAGGAAACAGAAAGGAAAAAGGAAGCACATCAACAAGTAGGAAGCTACCAGGGAGTACTAGCAGAGCTAGCAGGTGAAAACAATCAGAATCAGGCAATTACACAGGCAGTACACTAGCCCTGCCCAGCCTAGCACTTAAAACTCTGCAAACAACAGTATGTTTCTCACAACAGACACTGCAGTAAGCTAATAGAAGTGAAAACTGAAAAAGCTTTACTGAGACAAAAAATGTTAGGGGCTGCCATTGCTGTTATAAGGCAACATATGGAACATGCTGAGGGTGGTGACAATGGAAATGCTGCTGGACAACCCACAGCGAGGAGACGGAGAAAAGTGTACAGGCCCAGGGTAACCTACCAGGGGCTACATGAGCTGGAGATAGTGGAGCGCTATAGAGTGGACAGAGACCTCCTGCAGCAAATTGTTGAGCTGTGCAGGCCATGCCTCACACACAGAACCAACAGAGGGGAACCCATCCCAGTGGAATCCACGGTATGTGTTGGCCTAAGAATATTAGCAACAGGTACCTTCCAGAGACCAACTGGTGATATGATGGGGATATGAACAGATGTACCAGAAGTCCACACTGCAAATGTACAGACTTTAATAGCTATTAAAGTCTGTACATTTGCAGTGTGGACTTCTGGTACATCTGTTCATTTACTAGTTGTATACTTCGTACATTTCTTGATATGATGGGGATATCACAGGCATCAGCATCCAGGGTACTAGACCAGTTCCTGGATGCCATGTCAGCACATGTCAGTGATCATGTATATTTCCCCAATTCCCATGAGGTATTGGCCAGCAATATGCGTCTCTTCCAGCAAATAGCGGAATACCCTGAGGTAGTGGGTGCAATAGACTGCACGCACATATGCATCAAAGCACCAGCCAGCGAGCGTTGTAGGGTCTACTTCAACCGCAAGTGCTTCCCCTCCATCAACTGCCAGGTTGTGTGTGATGCCCAGGGCATAATACAGAATGTGTGTGCAGGCTGCCCTGGAAGCTACCATGATTCCCATATCTGGCATCTCACGTAGCTGTACCAGACATTTGCCAATGGGGACATCCCACATGGTCACCTAGTGGGGGATGCTGGCTATGCACTGGAGCCGTGGCTGAAGACACCCATCAGAAACGCACACACACCTGAACAGGAATGCCATAATGAGGCACACGCACAAACACGTAATGTAATAGAGCATGTGTTTGGGCCACTCAAGTCACGGTTCTGGTGCCTGGACACATCTGGTGGAGCCTTGCAGTACTCACCAACTACATGTACCCAAATTGTCATGGTATGTACTATGCTGCATAATATGATCCTGCAAAAACAGCTGCAGCAGAACCAGCATAGGCCTGGGCCAAACAGCCCCCCATCATTGCCAAGGCCATCACAGGCAGAGCATGACTCTGAGGAGGAACAAGGAAGGAAGAAGGAGGCATGCCCAGTATGCTTTGGCCTTGGCAAAGAGGCAACGCATAGCACATACACTGGCTCAGTAGGAACTCTGGAAATGATACCTCTCTCCGACTCACACATATAGTAAAAGGGATGCCTAAGTTGACACTACCTGCTTTCAAACATGTACAGGGAGTGTAGTATGTGCATCGGACATAGGCAGCCCTGCAGCACCACCTAAGGCATGATTGCCATGTGTTACGCAATATAAAGCAGTGCTAAACAGCATTTACCATCATGTAGTATATGCAAACAAAATCGCACACACCAACTAGCACAACTGTGGTCAGTGTTCAGTAATATTGGGCAATATCCAGCAATGCTGGTGAATATTGAGCAATGTCAGACAAGCCTGGTCTAAGTAGGGCATAGCTGAACAAAAGCCAACATGCTAATATTTGCTTAACGGACCCTTAAACAGTCTGGTCTGCTCAGTATGAAAATATAAAGCAGTGATGGGCATCGAACCCAGGATACTATACACTATAGCCAAAGTACTGAACCACTAAACCATTACAGCATTGCAGTGGTCAGCCTGTATGAAGGAATGTTGATAAGTCTATGCAAAGTATTTCATGGAAACCCTGCAGGCTCAGCATAATCCTTGTCGAGTTATGACACAAAGGTGAGTCCTGCAGTGAGAACAGAACCTGACTTCCAATACACACAGTATAAATGTTAATATTGGTCATGTTCGCACACATCAACCAATGTAGTGGACCTCAGACAGCAACATACTGAAAGCTCACACTGGGCATGCTCACACACTTGAATAAATGAGACAAATGTCAGGCAACAAAACACGGAATGGCAGAACTGGGCATGCTCACACACTTAGGTCATGTCTGAGTACAGCAGTGGGCCACGCATATCTGGCAGTTGCATGTGTTAACCTAGGAACCTGTCACTATACAGCAATCCACCCTGTGCACACAGTCATATGACAACAGACACATCTATAATATAGTGGAACCCTGTCATAATCAAATATGTTCTGCAGATACCAAAGTTGTTCATAGAAACTGGTAAAGCAAAGACGATAAAGACCTGCAAACAGTATCAGCAATAAACACTGTGCATCTTGAACATTAGCATAGGTTCAGAGGTCGATACTAGGCTATTTGCCCTAGGGCATGTACAAGCCTAGCCAGAGTGTATTTGGCATTCACAACCCTGTCAGATTACTACACTGTGTGTGTGAATAGTAGGTCACACAAGATAGCCCATGTACATTTAGGCTAGTGTGCCTCTGTCTAGCAGGGGCACAGAAGATATCCCAGGGGTAAACAGACGATCACCCATACAGTCATCAAGATGTCTCCAGTAGGTGGTCAGTGGGTGGCTCTGCCTATGTGAAACTGGGATTACATTCTGGAGTGAGTGGAGCCTCTGGGATAAGAATCTGTCCTACCACAATGTTCTATTAACATCTGTGCTGAGGTATACGTCCCTGGAGTGTGTAGCTCCAAGGGAGTCAGATATCCTGAGGTGGAGCTTGTCCAGTAATTCTGGGTTGGGTATATCTGTAAACAACAGGCACACATCATATCCGAGTAGGTGGTAAGCGACTGAGTAGAGCTGGAGTTACTGCATCTGAACTGTGCAGGGCATCTGTGTGAGTCCCTAGATCTGCTTGGTGAGGAACTTCCGTGGCCAGTACAGTTGCTGCAGGTGTTGGGTAAGGTACACCCCAAATGTGGCATTGTAACCAAGCATGGATGTGATGAGTATAGTGGCACAATTACCTCACTCGATCTAGATGTGAAACCATATGGGATAAGGTGGCCCACATAGAAGGTGTGTCCAACCACTTTGGCAATGTGAATGTCAAAGTCGTCAGTACAAACAAGTCATGTCCCCAAACCCCTAACAACTCCTACCATATGTAATGGAGTACTACCTATGTGGTAATGTGTGGGCATATTGTTATTCCCAAAGGGGATGACTATGCAACTAATGGCATTTAGCTGTAGGCCATGGCTCAGGCACAAGTCATCCATCTCTGTGAGATCCTGTTTGAGTATGCATGTGGCAGCTGGAGAGTTGGTCATGGCACCCAGTTTGCAGTCAAGTGCAAACATGTTCAGCCATATTCCCCCTGTGGTAGCCTGTACGTCAGACAAATATATACTGAACAAGAGAGGTCCCAGGACCAAGCTGTGTGGGATGCCACGTGTAACTGGTGTATAGTCAGACATGGCACCTGCAATTCTGACCATGTGGGTGCTGTCCCTGATCCAGGTATCAATCCATCGTGTGAGATATGTGTCCATATTGACGCTGGTGAGCCTATGTATAATGGTCCAGTGGGTTATTGTGTTGAAGGGTTTTGAAGGGTTCAAGTAGGCTGTGTGGACAGCTGTCCCTATGTCGATGGACCTGTTAGCCATTTAAAGAATACAAACAGGTTCAAGAGGCAAGATCTGCTCACAACAATGCTGAAAAGTGTAGGACACAGTGTCTGTATTTTCCCGATGTCTATGTGTATGAGTCCCATGACAATACGCTCCATAGCTTTGCAGAACAGGCTACTTAGGCTTTATAGGGCAATATTGCCTGTGGTCCATTGTAGCAGCAACTGTGTGGAGCAGGACCACTCTCGCTGTATGCCATTCCTTGGGTACATATCTTGTGGTACCTTCGATAGTGAACAGTGATGTAATGTGAGGGTTGCATCTGTCATGATGCTCATGTAAGATGCAGGCTGGGACACCATCTGGTCACATTGATACTGTGATGTACACATTTGGGAGGGCAGCACTCACCTGTTACTGTGTGATGTCAGGGAGGTTATACTCTGTTGGGATGGATAGTTGCTTCTTAGGGGGGATGGGTGGGAGACATCTGCACTGAACCTGTTTGCCAGGATGTTGGCAATGCCAGTGGGTTCAGGGTAGGTTTAGTCAGTATGCAGTAACTCACAGCATATCAGTGAGTGTCTACCCAGGTTCCTGACATAACTGAAGAAGGCCGTGTGATAGTCCTATGTGTCTGTTGCAATTGTCTGGTAAAAGCGGCCCTTAGAAAACTTCATGAGTGATCGTAGCTTTCTGCTAGTACAGATCACAGATGCCTTCCCAGTCTGGGATTGTGCTCTATCATGTAGTAGCTTCCTCCTGACGTTGTACAGCTTATTAATGCCTGGGGTCTACCACACAGGTCCCCTGCCATTGGAGTAGTGAGTCATGTTGTTATTTGGGATAGCACAATCCATGCAGTCTGCTAGGTGTCCATAGAATGTGTATGTAAAGGATACAGCAGTGTGAGCCGTATTTGCCACTGTCTCAGGGTCTCTGAAGGATACCACCTTGCTTCGGTGACGTGAGACGTTGGCTCATTAGAAGTTCACCAAGATTACCCAGGATGGGTGTGTGGAGGGTATATGTATGTCCAGTGAGATACATGTATGTTCTGACCTTACCAATGAGGGGTATATCGCTGGTGTGGAGCATAGAGTCCCCATGTTGGTGATGATCAGGTCCAATATGTATTCCCCCTTGTGGCTGTGCTGACTGGTTGTGCCATAGCATATGAGTCTACAAATTGTAGCGACTGCTGGGTGAGGGTGTCGGGGCTTGAGTAGTATCCCCAGTCAATATTTGTGTATATGAAGACACACAATATAATGGTGTCTGTGGAGACCTTCATATTCTCCATAGTTCCCACGAAAGCCGAGAGTGGTCCCTGAGTTTGGGAGTGTGTTCTGTAGCAGGCAAAAAACTGAAAGGTAGTATTGCACAATGGTAGTTGTATATGTATGGTCTGTGATGCTTTGTGCAGTGCTACTAACCCGGAGGTGTGTGTATCTGTGATGTATATGGATACTCCCCCTAGGTGTGTTGTCTGTTCCAAGTCTTGTTGTCAGACAGCATGGTATGAAACATAACCTGGTAGCACTGGTGTGCATAAGTGAGCCTGAACCAGGCGTCTGTCAGTGCACAGATATCGCTATCCTCCATAATGAGGAGAGTTCTCAGTGGCCGCAATATGATGTAACATGACTGTTGTTGAGCAACATTACCCTTAGTTTCATTTAACCTGTAATGTCTATGGAGGTATGTTTGTCTTCTGAGCCCTGCTTAAAAAAGACACTATGATGGTAGCAAGAGCCTTAGCCAACATTCCAAAGTCCAAGGGTGACAGGTGCAAGCTGTCCATAGTGAAGCTACGTGGCATGTTGAGCATGTCACCATAGGCTGATAGACATTGTATCCCCTATGAATTAAACAAATTTGTTAGGCAACTGTTAAATGTGATATGTGTGGCCGTATACTGTGACATCATACTTGGTGGGTGCAAGATGCTAGACAAGGTCAGGGTCATACTGGCCTGGGCTACATGATCAGAGTGTTCCTCCATGTATCATGTCATGTGGTCCAGGGAGTAACGTCTGAGGTTATACACACCAGCATGGACAATGATGGTCCAGTCCTGTACTTGCTTTGGAGTGACCTGACTGCCTGTGTTATGTGGCAGATCCTGGCACCCAACAGAGAGCCCAAAGTGACTATTCCCTTGTTAGGGCTAGTGAGTGGTACGTCAGTGTGTCTGACAATAAGTGTCACCTATTACAAGTGTATTAGGTGTGTTGTTTAGCCCGAAGGGCAGTGACTGTGTGGCACACTGACATTGTGAACTATGTGATATGTGGGTATTATAGTGTGGTTGCAGGTGTGTGTGTGTCTGCTTTGGAGGTCTCTGCTGCTTAGGTAGAGTACATTTACAGCATCCGATTATGTCTATGTGTGATAATGTGGTTTGAGTGCTATTGCTAGAGGATATGTGAGACTGATATGAGGTGTGTGTGGTTACCTTCACCACCTGATAGACTGTGCCAGTCATGGGTCAAGAGAGTTCAGCACCCTGTATGTCTATATAGGTGCATCTCACACATATATCTGAGTTTGTTGGGAGGAGGAGAGGGTTGTCTGTGTACATGAGGCAGATGTGACATTGTGTCAATATCACAATATCCACCTGCTGGACTGAAGAGTACACATGAAACCGACCCCTGGACATGCCAGGATATTATCATGACTTACTTTGTAGCCTGATAACAAAGGATCAGTAGGGTGTTAAGCATGTAAAAGAGTATAACAGGGATTAGTGCTCATGTTCGTTGGTGTTTTGTAAAGAGTAGCTGAGAAGGAGTCCAGACTGAATCATGACACCTCCTTTAGCTATGTCATAAATAGCAATGTACACCCATATATGTCCTGAGTCAGGGCCAACTGTACCTGAGTGACAATGCCGACATCATGACAGACAGGCCCATATGTACATACCCATCTCCCACTGACAACAGTCCACATCATCATGCCAGGAGATATCACATGTAGAATGGATGAGCAGATACTCCCACTGCCAAAAGCATGGCAGCAAGTAGAATACATTGATTCCCAATATGTGTCATGCACAAACTACAGAACAAACAGATCATGCACCTGAACAGTCAGCTGTGCCTCACCCCCTACACAGGATGTGGAACCATTGAATGTGTCACAGCTACATATTGCACTCCCCACAAGTGTTGGTGCACAACACACCATGGGAAGTCAAGTCCAGTATGCCTATGAAGTCTGATCTGCAAGGTCAGGGAGTCCATCATGGTTGCAGTCATAAACAGAGCTATTGGAAGCTGACATACACACAACCCTACCAGCCGTGGTATGTTTATGTGTGGATCATGGTTCCCAAACATGCTAGACTGTTTGCAAGGCAGCCACCCAGGACATACATCAATGAACACATCTACACATGTGTCACATAGACTTTGAATAGCCCTTTATCAACATCCCAGACACATGTAGTATCCACAAAACCAACAAGCTGTGCATAAATATGTGTTGACATATGATGGAATGTCAATGTGTCCACAGATAGATCACACAAGGTAAGGATTCTGAGGTCTTGTGCAAGCTGTTGACACCTGCTGACCCACATGGACCATTCCTGGAATGGCATAAAACAAATTGTACACACATCACCATGTCCAGTCTGATGAAGTCACCATCCTACAAATACAGCCGGAGAAGGGAAACCAGTCAGTAAAGCAAATTACGCGCCGTGTTAATGCGTCTTTCTCTCTAGTAGCACAACATAGTTAGGTAGGGGTTTGAATCCTACAAACAGTGTGTGTGTGTGTGTGTGTGTGTGTGTGTGTGTGTGTGTGTGTGTGTGGTTTACTTTGAGAAGTGTCCCCTTTTTGGAGACTGGGAAAACTCACTGAAAGAGGTACAGGTTTCCTTTGAGAGGTGTCCCCTTTTTGGAGACTGGGAAAACTCACTAAAAGAGGTACATTCCTCTTTGGAAAGACTGATGATGTCACCATCCTACAAATACAGCCAGAGAAGTGAAACCTGCCAGTAAAGCAAATAGCGCACTGTGTTAATGCATCTCTCTCTAGTATTACAACAGAGCTAGGTAGGGGGTTGAATCCTGCAAACAGTGTGTGTGTGTGTGTGTGTGTGTGTGTGTGTGTGTGTGTGTGTGTGTGTGTGTGTGGAAGGGGGGTGTGTATGTGTGCAGTTTCCTTTGAGAGGTGTCCCCTTTTTTTGATTGGGAAAAATTACTAAAATAGGTACATTCCTCTTTGGAAAGACTGATGATGTCACCATCCTACAAATAGAGCCGGAGAAGGGAAGCCAGCCAGTAAAGCAAATAGCGCACTGTGTTAATGCGTCTCTCTCTAATATCATAACATAGTTAGGTAGGGATTTAAATCCTGCAAACAGTGAGTGTGTGGGGGTGTGTGTATGTGTGCAGTCTCCTTTGAGAGGTATCCCCTTTTTGTAGACTGGGAAAACTCACTAAAAGAGGTACATTCCTCTTTGGAAACACTGATGATGCCACCATCCTACAGATACAGCTGGAGAAGGGAAACCAGCCAGTAAAGCAAATACTGTGCTGTGTTAATGCGTCTCTCTCTAGTATCACAATGTAGTTAGGTAGGGGTTTGAATCCTGCAAACAGTGTGTGTGTGTGTGTGGGGGTGCGTGTATGTGTGCAGTTTCCTTTGAGAGGTGTCTCCTTTTTGGAGACTGGGAAAACTCACTAAAAGAGGTACATTCCTCTTTGGAAAGACTGATAATGTCACCATCCTACAAATACAGCTGGGGAAGAGGAACCAGCCAGTAAACCAAATAGTGTGCCATGTTAATGCATCTCTCTCTAGTATCACAACATAGTTAGGTAGGGGTTGGAATCCTGCAAGCAGTGAGTGTGCATGTGTGTGTGGGGGGGTGTATGTGTGCAGTTTCCTTTGAGAGGTGTCCCCTTTTTGGAGACTGGGAAAACTCACTAAAAGAAGTACATTCCTCTTTGGAAAGACTGATGATGTCACCATCCTACAAATACAGCCGGAGAAGAGAAATCAGCCAGTAAAGCAAATAGCATGCCCTGTTAATGCATCTCTCTCTACTATCATAACATATTTAGGTTGGTTTTTGAATCCTGCAAATGCTGACTGTGTGTGTGTAACTGTTGGTCAATGTGGTGTGGGATTTGCTTTTACTATGGTATGACATAGTATGATTACAACAGTAAGTGCATTGCACACATCAGGTATCTGCGTGGCAAATATATATGTGTACATGCCCCCTCAATCAGTACATAGGTGTAAAGCCTGCATACTACATGAATACATTTGTTTCCATTGACAGATTGAGCCACTGCTTCTCAGATCGTAGGTCACATATGTATGTATGTGACAATGCTGTTCACTGTCCTGTTCTATGGCACACGCACCCATGACAGTTACTTAAGAGTAGTGTGAGTGAGGGTATATGCTTGGGGTATATGTCAGACATGGTCATACACAACAAAGTCTGCCAAGAATGGACAGTCTTTATAGGTGTACGACTGCCTTGTGGATATGCATTCAGGCCTCTAATGTCTTATGTGATACACCTTGGGACTCCGCAGTATCTATGGATATGTGGATACCAAGGGACACATGACATAACATGGGTCTGTATGTACACAATGGTACCCAACATACATGTTGAGGGCTACCACCTGTGTGGTACTGATGGGATAGTATGTATAGTACATGAGGATGACTATGCTATAGTCGGCTTACTGCTGTACAGCATGTATCAGACAACAGGTATCTGTCTGTATGATACCCTTGTGTAGGATATGCATCCCATCCAGGAAATGCATTGTAGGCTAATCCATGCATTTCCAGATTTGGTTGGACACATCCCTAGTGTGTCTGCATGTACCTAAGGGGGCTATATGACAAACAGGTGTGGTCACAGTAATGGGTGGAGGTCATTACCACTGGTTAGTGTTATAGTGCAGCACCGGAAGGATCCAGTTGATACTGGGCTCCCTACTACTGTGTGTCATTTGTCAGGACATCATCCAATGATTGCTTATAGTCATGCTGTTGAGGTTGTGTATACTACCAGACCGCAAATCATTGACAGATATTAATGGTATCACCCACAGCATAGTGTCAACCCATGTCATACACACGTCTACCCCTGTTAGTACATACCTGTAGTAGAATGCATACTGACAATTAAAAGATGCTATGAGATGTTAACAATGTGTACGACAGGGTATGCCACACGTCCCATGTGTCCACTATGCACGTACATCCAGACAGTGCGTACCCACCAAGTTCACAGATGTACACTTGCTAATCTGTACTGCACACATCACACATGTACTGTCCACTCACTAACACATGCTGGCAACACATTACACTTCAGCCAAGTGGCACATGGGTGGATAATACATACTCAGACCTAACAGTGGTGTAAACAATGCTACATTGACAATCAGAGCTTTGACGCATAATGTCTGCTCAGATATACCTACAAGGATGTAGTTATACTTCCTTGTTGACAACTTGCTATTATTGCTACACTGCTATAGTGTCACCCTGTGCATCAGCACCATGTTAGCATGTCCCTCCATCAATAATGCAGATGACAGGAGGTGGCACAGTTATCATCATATGCACAGGGCATTTTGTTGTTTGCCAGAGCCTGACATTGACCCATCCAATTGACATGTGTGTGTGTGTGTGTGTGTGTGTGTGTGTGTGTGTGTGTGTGTGTGTGTGTGTGTGTGTGCGCATGTGTGGGACAACAGTACAGCATGGGCCAATGTTGATGTAATGTGTGTGTGTGTATGTGTGAGCCCTAGTTGTTTGCTTAATGTGTGTGTGTCTGCATGCACACAGCTCCACCTTGTGGCTGCCATATATGGTAGTTTGTGGGACAGCCACAGACTGTACCTGCTAGACTGTACAGATCACTGTCTCTGGCCATGGACACAGTACCTGTGCCTGGCAGGGGTGCTACGGACAGTATCGGGTACCAACCCTGACTGGGTACTGTCATCAGAGGCAGAGGTATGATGACTGGACCCATGTCTCTGCTGGGAGTGGCCAGAGCCACGTGCATGTGGTCTACTGGGATGGTCAATGGACAGGTCATCCCCAGCATTGCTGGGGCTGGTACTGCCACTACGGGAGCAGCAGTTAACTGTGGACTGTCTGCGACCACTGCCAGCTGTTGCTGTTGCTGGCATGTGTCAGTGTCAACATCGCAACTGTCCCGCACGGTCCTGGCTCAAGGAAGACATGTTGTGGAGGGCATCTATTGTCTCCCCCCAACATCTATCAATGACCTCGGTGTAAGTCCGGATGGCACCGGCAAGGTCACGGATGCTGTCATTGATAGCGGTGTAATGTGCCCTCTGCACCCTAAGTCCCTGCCTGGTGTACCGTTCCATATGTGCCTGAGCCAGCATTACAGCCTGAAACATACTGGACGTTATAAGACCTGTGAGGGCACACCTGCCAGGGGCAATATGACCAGTGGTGCTCCCCCGAGAACCCCTGGACCTCCGCCTATGTGGTACCATTCTAGGTCTACAGCTATGGCTGCTGTGAGGGGATGCAAGTGCCATAGGTACCACACTCTCCTGGTCAATGCCAACTGTATGCTGTCCCTCACCTATGGCCATTGGTGGTGAGGGATGTATTGACAGTATGAGTGTGCGCATAGATGGCATTGAACTCTGTGTACTGTCGATTGACGGACCAATGACAGACCTTGTCAAATCTCCTTGTGCCAAAATACATGTGTCATCATCATCACTATTCGTGGCAGTTGCTTCAGGTCGCCTGCTGGTTTCGCCAACCCCTAAATCAGCACCTGTGAGAGGAAGACAGGAAACACACTTTACGGTCTGCACATGCACACATGGACACATGCACACATGAACACATGCACACATGAACACATAAACACATGCACACATGCACACATGCACATATGAACACATGCACACATGCACACATGAACACATGAACACATGCACACATGCACACATGCACACATGCACACATGAACACATGCACATATGCACACATAAACACATGAACACATGGACACATGCACACATGAACACATGCACACAGGAACACATGCACAAAGGAACACATGCACACTCCTCACTACAGCAGATACACACACACAACAGCAATCCAAAACATACTCAATAGTGGTTGAAGGTGGGTGACAGTATCACAAGGCAAACAGTCATGTCATACTTGTCAGCATGCAGAATATGTGTTGATCAAGTCCATGACGTGTGAGTGTAGACAGTCATAGTGAATGACAGTGTACATGGCTGTGGTGGATGTGTGTACATGTTCAATGATTGCCTACACCCTGGAACACAATGTGTACAAGGACATGACATTTCTGTGCAAGTATTATAAGCTCTGCAATGTCCTGTGCACCATCACTCACAGGTATACATACCATGGCTGCATGTGTTATCTGTGTGTCACATGGATTTCCATGTCTGAAAGCAGTGTCTGTGTCTTTAGCAGATAATTGTGGACACAGGTGTAGCATATGCATGCTATGTACACACACGGGATGAGTGGTGCATGTATACGTGATGGAATACAAATCCTGGACATAGCCATTGTACAGTGGTTATGGTGAGTGTGGGTCATATTCCAGATATGCCAGTGCCAGCCATGACATTGCATGGTACATGACTGCAACATTCAACATCACACATACCCAATGTGTGTCATGTGACCTATATACCCAATATAATTCCAGGACAAATATGTGTCACTTTGTACAGAATATGACTGTTATGCATATTGTGTATAGTTGCATATGTTTGCACACACACAACATGCTATGCATAATGTGTATAGGTGCATATGTGTGCACACACACAACATGGAGGTGCAAAGCAATGACAGCTATGTGTAGTACTGTGGTCACTGTAACTGTATGGGGTATAGTACCATTAGCCATCATCATCATCATGCATCATGTGGTCACTCAAGGCCACTAAAGTGTGCTAGATCACCGCCTAGCTTGCTGTACCTGAACCGCAGTGCCGTGGCTAAGTTCACAATTACACAGCCACGTTGCACAAGGGTGTGTGAGGTGCCCAATAGGGAGCATTGCCTAACATGACTGTGTTATGTGTTGAAGTGTGTTGCACAGCCCCATGCTAGGCTCCTACCCCTCAGGTATATTATGTGTGGTGTGTGGATGACATGTGGGATACTGAAGTGTGACCTGGCAGCGGGTGTCCGGTTACACTATGTGTAGCATGTTGAGGTGTACTGCATATGACAAATGTGTTATGTTGTGTACATGTGTGTCAACTATGCCTATCCAATGTGCAGTACAGTGTTGCCACATTTGTGTCTGGTGCCCTGTGCATTGCATGTGATTGAGGCAGCTACTGACTTTACTGAGATGTTTAACGTCTCACAGCAAACATGCACAGCATGCCTTATGCGTAGGTGTGTTATGTGTACATGGCTTACACCTCACCTATGAGATGCACATTTCAATACCAATTTTAAAGTGTTAACAAACTCACCAGCATGTATCGTCTGCCCTGCTGTCACACAAGAGGGACCTTCAAGAATATGACACAGTTTGTCAGTGGCCACAACTGTGGCATTGCTACGGTGAGTGTGCTAAACTACAGTAGAACAACAGGTATAGGTGTATGGATACTATTCAAAATATCAGTAATGCACACAATAGGCAGCACAACTGCTAAACACAGGACACATCTCACATATGCATAATCTAACAATACAGGTAAGAGTAGTCTACAGCTAGGGCATGTTACCTGCATGCTCCATGTCACCATGCTGGGTGGCTCTGGCCTCCATGATGACACATGTGTGATGTTGTTGCTGCTGTAGGCCAGGAGCCACCTCACTTAGGAGCAGTTCCTCCACTCTGGTGAGGGGGGGATGTATGGCCATCCCACCACCTGTGGCAAGCTGTTGTCTATGGATATCAGATGCACACCACCGGACATGGCTAATTAAATCACTGCAGTGATGGCATACCTGCTCATATGTCCGGTTATGCATGCCTATGTCATTTACCTGATGAACAAGTACTTGCCACAGTGCAGTACGCTCATGCTGGTACTGGCTGGCCCTGGAAAACAGCAGGGTATAGTGCTGAACCAGGCTGTGGTGGATTTCCTGTTCCTCTGTGGCTGTGTAGGAGGGATTCCTTTGATGAGCCATAAGCCTGGAAGACAAGTAAACGATATGTGTGAGCAAGTCATATAGCACACTTAACATTATACAGTACAGATATCAGTTAACTGCCATATACAGCATCTGTTCATCTGTCAGAGGATACACACATTCAATACCACATATCAGTGCTCAGCCCACAACTGGCTGACAGTGCCTGCCTCACTCCATATAACAAACCAGTATACACCAGTACTCAGCAAACTGTTTGGGATCCAATGCACAGCCTCGCCACGGGGGTACATATCAAGCTAATGCATAAAGAAATATGTCATCCATTGCAATGTATGTGAAGTACAGTTACAGTATAACCAGAAACCCACCCTAGTCATTGATGCCATACCCCTACCTACCATATGTGCACAGTTGTTAATATAGCTGGCATACTGCTGTAACAGAGTATACATGTTGCTCGGTACACACGCAAACCCTGCAACACACATGTGATTGCGGACATGGTACAGGCATCATTACACACACATCAGACATTCATACAACACACAAATGTATGCTGATACAGATGAGCATTTCCTGTGTACCTTACAGTACTGTGTGCCCCTACTTACAGATACCTATGCCTGAGGTGTGTAATCTGTGCAGACTACAGGAAACACACAAAACAGTGTTACCAGGGAATGCGAACATACACCATATTGTGCTGTTTAGGCCTACAGCTTCAGGTAGTACAACAGTTCAAATGTCAGCTGGATTCACCAGCTAGTACCACTTACTGAGCATACATGTATTGCTTCAGCCTACGATGGGACACCACAGTCGTACAGAAGGAACTACGTCACAACATATGCCATCCTACTATGTCTGCATCCTAATAACTGACACATCTTTCTCTGGCCTCACATCTAGAACACAAACTACCATGACAGAAACAACCTCACACTAAGCTATCACACCGTTACAGACCTTGCACACATTCACTGTCACACTCATTCCACCTCACATAGCAGGTATTGCACTGAGTACATGACATGTGTGTGTGCATTGTGTCATACGTAGGTAATACGCTATTGGCCATAGGGCCTACAGCAGCCTAGCGATATGCTACCCTGGCCTTTGACACACATGTAATTTGATTTCACTTGTTCCTGTCAACCGGATACACAGTGGTGATTCCCAGGGCGTGTTACCTATCCCCCAGACAATCATCAGGGGTATGTATGACATCTGCTACTGATGAGCCTTCTTTGTTAATGCTGGGTGATTTACTCCAGAGTATGGCATATTTGGCAATAGGAGCATATCCCTCCAGCATGTGCTGTTTAATGAGGTGGTGAGGATTAGGGAACTAGGCCGTGTAGCCCGGTGGGATTGTGAGGTGTTGACATGGTGGTTGTCTGACTACTATGGGTGTGACATACCTCTGTATATTCGGCAGAGGTAACCTCTGGGTGGCCGGTATGCAACGCACTGTAGCTGTGGTTATGTCAGTCAGTCTGCATAGGGTATGTGTTTGAGGGCAGTATTACTCTTTGTGAGGTATGTCTGTGGCCTTTCCACTTGCTGTAGTTGTCATGTGAGGTACATACCACATGGGGCATTGTGATGAGTACAGAGGAACACTGACCTATATTTCCATACATGATACAACGTTTGTGATGACACGTACCACGTAGACAGATTACAAGACTAGTGTGGCACTATGAATATCAAAGGGGAGGCTACTGGCCACCTGTGTTCCATGTTCCCTTCTGACACATTCAGTGTTAGGCAGGCAACCACCTATCTGGTAGTTAGTGGGTAAAGTGTTTTGGAATGGGGTATGGCACTGCAGTATCAACACTGGTGTTCAGTCCATGCCTTGGTAACCAGGCACCTGTTGCAATACGTCTGACCCCGTGTCTCCCTCTCTCACTATCTATATATATATGTGTATATATATATATATATATATATATATATATATATATATATATATATATATGTATATATATATATATATATATATATATATATATATATATATACACATATATATATATATATAAATATATATATATATATATATATATATATATCTATCTATATATATATATATATATATATATATATATATATATATATATATATATATATATATATATATATATCCATATATATATCCATATATCTATACATCTATATATATATCTATATATGTATATATCCATATATATCTATATATGTATATATCTATATCTATATATCTACATATCTATATATGCATATATATCCATATATGTATCTATATCTATATATATATATATATATATATATATATATATATATGTATATATATATATATATATATATATATATATATATATATATATATATATACATATATATATATATATATATATATACATATATATATATATATATATATATATACATATATGTATATATACATATATATATACATATATATATATATATATATATGTATATATACATATATATATACATATATGTATATACATATATATATATATATATATATATATATATATATATATATATATATATATATATATATATATATATATATATATATATATATATATATATACACATACTTGTAAACATCCATTGCTGTACATATACATGCAAATATATGCACATATACTGCCCACCTTTCATGGTTGGAATATCAATTATTAAACAGTTGTGAGACATACAATTATGTAATAATATTGCACAGTGTTGTGCAGAATGCATTTCGCTGTCCTCAGGCCATATAGCTGTAGCAGACCTCACTGGCTGTAACTCAGTCCCACAGCATTTAACCACCACATGGCATATACCTGCACTGCTTGCTGTTTTCAGTGCCACACACTACCACCTACATAGATAAGTGCACATAGCAACCTTCAACTACATATATATGTCCAGCCTTCACTAACAGTTGCAGTATATCCCTTGCCCTATGTACATCTGCATATACATATAGATACGGACTGCTACCACATATGGAGGGTTCACAGTATGTAGAGTACCCTTCAAACACATCATTTGGATGCCAACATATACATCTCTGTTACATACCTTACCTTTGTATTTCTCACCTCTGTCTGTTGTACCTGTTGACGTGTTTTTTTTTTTTTTTTGTTGAGTGTCTCCAACTGCCTCTGTTTGTTTGTCTGTCTGTCTCTGTCTGTCTCTCTAACTCTCTCTCTCTCTCTCCAGTTGCTGCAATGATATGATTGCATGTGTGGACAGCAAGTACAGGCTGCTTTTGTAGGTATCTGCACATGTGCATGTGATGGCCTCTGCACCAATTGGTGCCCACAATTTAGTAATTGCATGCAGCCTGCTGTGTGGTAATTGCAGTTCTCACTGTGATTTCAGGACACTGCTATAAAATGATAGGTTAGGTAGGCATAGGCTGTATATCTGCTGTGGCTTAGTGGTACATCATGCAGACTGGTGAGTCCAAGGTGTGGGGTTTGAGACTGACAAGTGTATTTTATTTTGCTGCTGAGCAGTACAAGGGCCTTGTCATACAGAGTGACTAAGGCACTTTTAAACAGTTGTGTAAGCCGGTTTGCGTGGGTTTGCATGACGCTTAGCGATGCTAAGCTAAGCTTAGCTTAGCTTATTGTATTTTAGCAATATTAAGCTAAGCTTGGCTTAGCTTATCATATCTTAGCAATGCTAAGCTAAGTGCATACATGCGCACACTGGTGCAAACACGCGTACTACTGTTTACAAGTGCTCACTCCCGCTAACCCCCATGCTCATTTCTTTGACAGAAAAGTAAATGGGGAGATAGGAATGTGGTGATAAAGGGTGCACAAAGAGGGGAAGACAGCTTGGGATGAACACGATGGGTGTGGAGAAGGTCCATAGCTGCCCATTTCTTTACCAGCAACAGCTGTACATATGCAATACATTAGGTGGGATATTTGAAACCTTCCACCCCTGAGAGAGGGGTGAGGACAACTAAGTATGTTGTACTGCCAGTTATGAATATCAGGCACATGCACTGTTTGTGAACTGCTATACTCTCATTAGTACATTACTTACTTCTGAACAGTTTGTGGTTTGTTTGTGTTGACATTAGCACAGTCTGCTCAGGACAACTGGACATATTTCTCTACTGTGTATGTCTACCTACACCCTTGGTTGTGCCTGACTACACGGGTATATAGTACCTTTGGGTAGGGGTGCAGAACTGCAGAGTGCATTATTTATTATTGTGTGATGTTTATCTTACTGAACATGCAGAGTTGCTGTGTACCTGTAAGTCTATGAAGGCTTGTAGTCTGTCTGAGTAGCTCCCACCTGTGGACATATGCAGATGGTAGACAGATGTCAGCCTAGTATTCTTTGACTGTGCACCACAGCAGTGTCTTCAGCACCTGAACAATGGCATTGTCACAGGTGGTTGCTAGCAGTACATGGCTACATCCTTTGATATTTCTGTGTTGTACTTCTACTTAAGGGCATGCTTGTGGGATTCATTCTACAGCTATTTGCAGAGTGTGTAACAGTAGGCAAGCTGATATGCCTGTGTGTTTCTGACTCTTCCAGGCCTCAGATACTCTCACGTATATATTTGAACAGCCTCAGGGAAAGGTACATATAACTGGGATACACCTGTCATATAGTTCAGACATTTTGCAGTTCAGACTTTGAGGGATTCAGAGCATATCTATTACTATACCTTTTCTGACGTGCAAGCGGTGTCTACTCTCACTTATTGACATTTGTCATTAAGTGAGATTGAACACCTTTCTGCCTACTGTTAGTACATTTCACAGGGAGTCAGAGGGGCACAGCTAACATTTGTTTACAAATCAGGGTCATCAATGTAGAGCAGTCACTGTTGGGAGGTCTGGCCTGTGACCTATGCAAATATGCCAGTGTTTATCCTGCTCTGATACTGTGTGGGGTTTGTAAGCTGCTACTGTAACCTTATTCCCTACTAGCATGGCTGATTCTCTTTTTACAGTCATGTCATGCAATTCAACAACACCTGCTGGTTAAGGCCCACAGAACAAGATTTGTTATATGACATTCCTATTTTCCCTTTACATTCACTCATGGTAATGCATGATATATTGCTTTCAGCACTAAACTATTGTATATCTGCTGTGGTGTAGTGGTACTTCATGCAGACTGGTGAGTCCAAGGTCCTGGGTTCAAGACTGACAAGGCTATTTTATTTTGCTGCTGAGCAGTACAAGGGCCTTGTCATACAGAGTGATTAAGGCACTTTTAAGCAGTTGTAATCAGGTTTGCGCTGGTTTGCTCGATGCTTAGCAATCCTTAGCTAAGCGCACACAAGCTCACACCCGCGCACCCCTGCTAACCCCTCCAAGGTCCTGGGTTCAAGACTGACAAGGCTATTTTATTTTGCTGCTGAGCAGTACAAGGGCCTTGTCATACAGAGTGATTAAGGCACTTTTAAGCAGTTGTAATTAGGTTTGCGCTGGTTTGCTCGATGCTTAGCAATCCTTAGCTAAGCGCACACAAGCTCACACCCGCGCACCCCTGCTAACTACTGCTTAAAAGTGCTTACTCCTGCTAACCCCCGCGCTAATTTCTTATAAAGAAAAGAAAATGGGGAGATAGGAAAGTGGTGAAAAAGGGGGAACAAAGAGGGAAAGACAGTAGGGAAACCAGCTCGGGATGTACAGGATGGGTGTAGGGAAGGTCCATAGCTGCCCATTTCTTTACCAGCAACAGCTGTGCATACATTTGAAATTTGGTGTGAAATTTGAAACCTTCCACCCCTGAGATAGGGGTGAGGACAACAAAATATGTTGTACTGCCAATTAGAATTATCAGTTTACATGTCCAGTGGACATGTGTGCGAATTGGGCAGCTATGTATGGAGCGTAATTTTTTGTGGGAACAGATTTCCCTTTTTAAGTTTTTTTTTCAGGTGAGAGTGGAATGTGAGGAAGAGGATGTAGGTATATTTGGGGAGGTAGGTTGGGGAGGTAAACAGACAAGACAAACAAGATGCATACAGGGGTGGAGTTTGACACATGGGGTGGGTGAACACAATTGACGGGGAAGGTTGTTTGGAAATTGCAAGCCCATGAGCCCACAGATGGTAACAGTGGAACTGAGATCCCCACCCATGGGCAGTCACCACAGCACCTTCACAGCCCCAAGGGTGGCTGTGCTGGGGGCTGAGTAGGATGGGCAGGCTCACCCGAGAGATGGGCCACTCTCACCTCAAGCTGGCGTAGGGGATTAGCGACTGAACGCTGGATCTCCCTATGCACCACAGCCCGGACCCTTCGAAGGGTGACAGGTGGCCCTTCTCTGCCCACGCTTGCATGGGGGGGATGAGCCCCATCCCCTGCAGTACTTCCACCTGAAGGTGGCACAGGACCAATGGAGGAGGGGAGCCCAGGCTGGGCACCGGAGCTGCTGGTGCCAGGTGCACTCACCAACTGAGGAGTGACAGGTGGGTCCACTGGGAGCGGCCTTCCCATACATTCTGTGATTAGGTGTGTTTAATTACAACATAAACAACAGCATTCCAGATTAGTTGTAACAGCATGCAGTAATATTCCCATTAACCCAACACACCAAGGTTCCAACAGTTGAACAGCAAGCATAACACATGCATATATTGAACAACAGTGGATATTCCAACAGCATGCAGGGATATTTGGTAGCAACAAGCCACCATGAACGTGGTGTTTGAACAGGGCACATGCATCAACATCAATGCAAATATTTATAAAACAATAGGACATATGTCCCAACAAATATTTAAGATTACACATACCCATTGAGGTGTGGAATTGCATGGTTTATGCACATACGGTAGGGTGTAGAAAAAACGTCGGTTAACATCTTATAATGACCTTTTAGTCTACACTACATTTCCAGTGACTGCAAGTGTATATCCCCTACCTGTATTATTACACTTGCCACCATACATTAGGTTGTGTCATGGGTTTGGCTAGTTCAATATATGCCTGACCTATATCTGACATACTAACTGTCCAGGATGCAGATGTTAATGCTACATATTTCTTGTTTGCATTTATATTTCTTTATCTACATATCTAGGATGTTTTCACATGACATTTTCACTTTGGTTTGTACAGAACCCTGCATTTCTTGACACACACTCACATTTCTGGTGAATAATTACATGCTACATGTGTGCCAGGTTTACTTATTCATGCCAGCCAGTAACTGACTATTGTGGACTGTATATATGTTTCACAGCTACTAGCACTTCCATCACCCACTTTATATGGGACTGCATAACTCTGGGTTGCCAGTACATTTTCAAACAGTACTGTTTGTATAATGCAAAGGTACAACAACATTTCAGACTCTGTGACACAGACACACTCTGGGTTTTAGACCTTTATTAATGACATTGCACACTTTTCCACAGGCTCACTCCTTTATTTGTTTTAACGGTGTTTATGGCAGACATGTTCAAGACATATTATACCTTTACTAATAGGCTAGAACAATCTTTTTTCAGGCTCACTCACTTATGTTATATGACAGTGCCTGCAGGGATATTATTTCAGACATATGTTACCTTTCTTAATGGGTTACTACACTCTTTTTCTGCCTCACTGACGTTTTTATCTGACAGTACATGCAGAAGACTTATTCAGGCAATTCTATGGCTGTTTTATTGGACTACAACACTTTCTTTCATGCTCCCTCCCATATTTTATATAACAATACATGCAGAATAATCACTAACCTGCCTGGTGGCACAGCCTTAGCAGCCTATCAGCATAGGCTTGCTGATTCACAGCACGGTCACCTGCAGCTGTAAAGTAGATGAAAGGATATTGAGACATACCTATCCGTTATACATACTCCATTATCAATTTTTACATACTGCATTCCATGGCTACATACTCAGTTGTGGGGCATTCTGCATCCCACGGGCCTCCTGTATCCACTGGTTCAGGTGGTCCTGCTTTCATCTCTTCAGGTCTGCATGGTGGTGACGGACCTGCTCACCAGTCTGAGGAACGCCTGTGGCACTGGTGAGGTCACGAACTAACCGGTTCCAAGCCTCTGCCTTGTACTCAGTCCCTTGGAACTGGCCCTGCAGGGGTCTTGTCTCGTGACGGTGGACAAGGAGCCAAACCATGTATTTGGATTCCTTGATGCTCCAACGTTGCACTCGGAAGGGTGAACCCTCTCCTGCACCTGCCATTCTGACTGCAAATGTGAGCTACAATCAGTTATGGCGAGTATTCCCACCTATGGGGCTTAAATATGCCGCATTACCCGCACTTTTTTGTGATTGGCCATTTTGTAAAATTCTCGGCTGACTGCAGACCTGCTTAGTAATGGTTAAACTACCATTCATAAGTTTATGAATGTTAATAGTGGCTGCTTCCCCTATGTTGTCATGGCTTAGTGGTTCTGTACTTTGATTATAATGCAGAGGGTCCTGGGTTCGAACCGTGTCGTTCTTTTGTTTTAATACTGTCTAGACAGGCTAGGGGGTGTGGCTGTGTTTAAGCAACTTAGCTCTACGTTGCTCCCCGGTGCCCTACGGTGCCCTGGTTGGCACGGTGCACACGTCCGCGCAAACACATTGCACTGGGTAAAGCACTTTTAAACTTTGGGCAACTCTATTGCGCTGGGTAAAGCGCTATTACACTATGGGCAACTTTGTTTAGCTGGGTGAAGCACTATTAAACTATGGGCAACTCTGTTTAGCTGGGTAAAGCGCTATTAAACTATGGGCACCTGTGTTTAGCTGTGTAAAACTTTGCTTAAAAGCAGGCTATTATATATCTGGGTCCTTTAAAAATATATATTTTGTTTACTGATACATTGGCATGTCACTGCTTTTAATAAAATTTTAATCATATATGTCTGGTATTATTTCAAATACTGCTTTAAAACATAAATACGAAGGGGAGTATTGGGACTCGAACCGTGAATGCCTTCTCTTTGTGCATCTGCTCTACCATTGCGCTATTGCTATTTGGATTAATTTGCATAAGTAGTTCTTATATGCTCTTCAATGTCACAATTGCTAACTGTGGTTAAGCAATGGGCACACCCACGCAAACAAGCGCAAATACGTGCAGCTATATCGTAGATTTAAAAAAAAAAAATTTAATATTTTACATTTTATAACTGTGATGGTGGTTTACAGTGTCAGGGAGTGTGGTGTTGGGTGCAAGTACATTTGAGCAAACTCGCTCTTGTCTGTTGACATTATGCTTTTTAAAACCTTGCAGGAGCATGGACTTTTACACTGCTCGGCAGTCAGACATGCCCCCTGCTTGCCTACTCAGTCCGTGTAAGAGTTATGGATGAGTCAGCGTGCCCTCATGAATATTCATGGCACACTGACATCATACCATTCAACTGCAGCCTCCGAGTAAGACATATTAAGTCTTACATGGAGGTTTCGTGAATCCGGGGGAAAAAGAAGAAGTTCACAACAAATAACAAGAAAGAAAAAGAAACTGATTAATGTCTGTAAAGTAAAGTGAATATGTACTAAAAAGGACACTGATTTGTTATGCAACACACAGGTTATAGGGAATGACAATATTTTCCTATCAGAAAACCTTCAGTTTATAGAAAAAAAACATAATTTTTCCAAAAGAGAAGGCAGAAAAAAGAGGCAAGGGGCAGGTGAAAATGAAGAAATCAAAATAGAACATGGAAGGATTGAAGAACATTACTGTTAAGAAAAAAGAAGAGAAAAACAGATGATGATTACATGGCTCAAGCTGTAGATTTACAATACCAGCTGGATGGCAATTTAATACAGAATTAAAACAGTAGGATTAATAAGACTAATAGTGATGAAGATCTATCCTTCATAATAATTGATAGAGCAGAAATGACTGTATTACAAGTTGAACTGTACTAGAAATTGATCATTCTCCATAGATGGTCAGCAAAGATATTCTTGTAATTAGGGATTCAATTATTAGAGGAACTGATACTTATATTTGCAGAGAAGATAAAGGACATTGAATAATGTTATGCTTGCCAGGAGCAAAAATAAAAGATGTTTGACAAGCCTTGGAATGCCTTAATGTAAGGAAGTACAGATCTGTTTTTATTCATGTTGGTACAAAAATCTCATCCACAAGTATTCTTTGACTGTTAGTTGGGAATTGATAGCCCTCTTAGACAGTATAGTTTGTACTGGTATTAGGACTTATTTTTCACAAATCACCTATAGAAAGGATAGTCCCTCTGAATGAAAATATTTTTTGGGTGAATGCCTACATGGAAAAAATCTCTTGTTTTAAAAAATGGAAACGTGTAGAGCATCCAAGCCTAGCTTTGGGCACACATGTGTTCAGACAGGATGGCGTGCATTTGTCAAGCTCAGGGAAAAATCATTTTTCAGCAGATATTTTGCAATATTTGACAAACACTAGGGAAGATTTTTACCAGTTTGAAAATGTAGCAGTTCACAGATAGCAACATTTGATGCATTTCTGAAGGTTGTAAATGTTAGGAACATTAATAATAATGTTTTTTATTAAAAAAATTGCTGCAGTCCCACAAGATTGATGTTGTTATTGTTTGTGAAACATGATTAAAGAACAATGACTGGAAACCGGTTCTGTCAGGGTGTAAATGCATTTACTGTAACAGACATTCTAACAAAAATCAGGTGGAGGTGTTATGATAGGGACTAAAGATAGTTATGAGACCTGTGATTATTACATGTTCAGTGATAACACCAATACTATAGACTGTGAAACTGTGACAATAAAGACAACCCTGGAACATATAACAATTGTTGGAGTGTATAGACTACCAAAGTCAAGTGCAGATGACCTAGAGGAATTCATATATTTCTTGCATGAAACACAGGAAGGAAGAATATGATTAACTGGTGACTTAAATTTATCAGAAACAGGCTATAATAATATTGATTCAACAACATTAGTAAGGAAATTATGCACAATGTATATTCAGGACCAACAATGGCTTCAATTGTAAAAAACCCTACCAGGGGACGGAACAGACTAGGTTCATAGGTTCATAGGTTCATACTAGGCTATCTGCCCGAGGGCATTTACAAGCCTAGCCCATCGTTTTGTGGCTTAGGCCACCCCTTTAGTATGGGGAACTATACCCATTATTTTTCTGTGCTGCTGTCGTCGTGACACTGAGGTAATCCCTGGGTATATATCTCCCCTCCTCCCATCCATTCAAGAAAGATTCTTGAACAAGGCCAGCGGCTGCCTCCTCTCTTTGTTCCATTTTTTTTGAGTCACAGCAGGGGTCTCTTGGGTGTCCTGAATCTCCCCCCCAATCGCCCCTATTAATAGCTAGTAATTTAAGTAAGTCTCAGCTCTTGGCTCTCTTGGATCAGATTTTTGAGACCCTTTATCCTTTTGGTGAGGACTTTTGTGCTCTCTCAGCTGCTGGGAGACTATGACCTCCCTTGTCTAGATGAGAATATAACTTCTTCTGTGCTCAGTGCATTGTTTGTGTTCCTAAAAAAATTACTGTTACTTCAAGGTAAGTTTTACCACTGTTGATGTGCAGTTGCTAGATAATTCTGCCATACTGAAATATAAACCAATGCACAGAAGGTTAATTACAGATTATATGGAAGCAGAACAGTCATTATGTAAAACTAACTGGAGTGAGGTGTACAGTGAAAAAAGTGCAGATGGAATGTGAACAGTTTTGAAATATAAATTGTTTGAGTGCAAAGAATAAAAAATGTTTAACATCAGGATCTAGGCATACAACATCAGGGGGATATATTTCCATAAGAACAAGATATCTGATTAAAGTGAGAGACAAAAAACTATAAGAAATGGAAGAGAGATCAAACTATAGCTTTGACAACTGAAATAAATAAGCTGGACAAACACAAAACAGTGTGAGACAAGATCAAGAAAAATATGAAGAAAATGTATACAAAGATATTGAGCATAATAGGAAACATGTTTATAGATAAATAAGATGTGGAAGAAGTAAAGACATACAAATTGATAAACTGTGTGCAGATTCTAACATTTATTCACAGCACAACAGGTTATAGATATATTTACAAAATTGTATGCAAAACAGTTTGGCTCCACAAAAGGAGTTATAATTTGTCCTTGTAACATCCAGGCAACCTCAGATACTGGAATCACATTAGATTATATTGAAAAAGAATTGTGCAAACTGGATCCAAACAAAGCACAGGTAGGAGATGAAATATTTTAAAATAACCTGAAAATATTTCAGCAAGAGCTTATGGTACCATTATATCTATTATTCACTAGGTCATATAAATAATGGGAGATTACACAAGATTGGAGACATGTGCTTATTAAACATGTCTTTAAGGGAAAGGGGTTTAGTACAAACCCAGAGTCATATAGACCCTTAAGTCTACTTTCATTTTCTGGAAAAATAATGGAGAAAGTCATTTTGGATAAGTTATTGTCAGAACTGGATAGGTTGGGACTTAAAACTATATATCAGCATGCATATGTTGAAAACAGATCTATTACCACCTGTAACATGATGTTCTATAACAATATAATAACAGCTATGAATGAAAAATTGTGCTGGGATGTAATTTATATAGATTTAACTTCAGCATTTGACAGGGTCATACATAAAACACTGACCAATAAATTCGAAAAACTAAGTATTGATGTACTCTTCATAAGATGGATAGCTGCATGGCTTTCAAATAGGATATGACAAGTATCATACAGTCGCTGAACAAGTGATATCCTTGGTTACAGTCAAGGTGTCCCACAGTGCTCTATGATAGAGCCTTACTTGTTTAGATTGCATCTTTCAGACCTAACTTTTTCATCTGTGGTGTTCTACAGTCTATTTGCAGAAATTGGGTAAACTAATTACATGTGTTAGAGATAAGGCATGTCTGCAAAATAACTTGATTAAATTGATCATTTGGGCACAGGAGAATAACATGCTGATAAGGACATCAAAAACTAAGCATATGAGATTTGGGAGACATAAACTGAAAGGTAAAAATTTAATGCAGCACACAGTGATTGAAACTGTAGACTCATTTAAGGACCTGGGTATATGGGTAGATCCAGCTATGAGTTTTTTTTAATCATACCAATCAATTGATTAATGATAGTTATAGAACTATAGGTTGTATAAAAAGATTTACAAAGTCTAGGAAATCAAAAATGATGAAGTCATTGTTTGTTAGTTACATTAGACCCAAACATGAGTATGGAATAACAATATGGAAACCTCAAAAGAAAACAAGCCTGAGTAAACTGAAAACAGTACAGTGGAAATATACCAAGTGCATCTATGGATGTGAAAATTTAAGTTATTATGAAAGACTAAAATATCTGAACTTGTACAGTGTCTCTTACAGATATCTAAGAGGAGATCTTATACAGATATATAGGGCATTTAGTGACAACTACCTCTGGGAATGTTTGCGGTTATCAAAAAGTACTAGAGAATCATCAGATAACCTATGTAGAAGATTCTATAGGAATGAGTACGTATTGCTTCTCTGACAGAGTAGCTGATGCATGGAACAGACTACCAAATTACATTAAGGCAAGTACTAGTTTAGGTATATTTAAGAACAGCCTGGACACTTATTATGGGAGGAAATATTTTGGTATATTGGCAAGCTAAAAGGGTATCAGTGCCTGTGCTTGAAATATTTGTATCTATGTACATATATATTTTTGTCAATATTTGTCAATACATGCCCATCTGGTATACAGTTGCAATGTCCATCATGTGAGTAAATTACTCTGTTTTAATGTGATGTTGTCAGTATCATTTCTGCTAAATACTTGACTGTGTTGTCTTTCTCCTTACTTTCCTACTGCAGGATCCACGTACAACCCACAACTTTCCACAGCAAGAGTCTGCAAATGGTCTACCATTACATGTTTCATGCCTGTCCTTGCTGTTAGTCCTGTAGTTCACCTCTTACCACTCCTATGTTTGTCTGCATTAATGTTCTCAAGTGCACATATGAATGGTATGTGTATTTTATACTTTCTTTATGTTTTAACTGTTTTCACCTACTCAGTGGTATAAATTATGTGATCATAAATGCTGTTTTTTCCTACCCAAGTTGAAGTTCATCTCTGTTTGATGCCACCATATTGCCATGAGTGTTTGCCAGGTGTGTTTTTTTATGCATCATATATGTCATGCATGTTGGCTATGTAAATAGACTATATACTTATTTTGTGTACATTTTGTGAAACATATATACAGTAGACTGCATGCAAAGTCATTATTATTTGTAACATTGCAGTGAGATATACATGTGATATGTCTTTGATGATATCCATCATGTGATGTAGGTGCATTGTCTTGATCTGTGTCTTTGTATCATTAAACACATCAGCTATCTGTATCATCCAGCAAACCATTCAGTGATCATGACATTGTTCATGATGTGTCTTAGCATGGCATTATGACACCCATCACTGTGGACCTTGGGTTGTTTGGAGAGTCCATCCATGAAGTTGACAATGATATTGCAGCAGATGTACCCTCAGATGTGGAGGTCAACTTGCCTAGCCATTCAGAGGATGCTGCCAGAGTGGAAGTTGAACTGAGTGAGGCTGCTGACCAACACACCACAGTTGAGAGCACTGCTGCTGACAGTTCCACACAACAACAAGGAACAGGGCATCATGGTAGATGAAAGCGAGCAGATGATGTTTCTGGTTGTTGCATGTGCTCTGTTGTAGGCCTCCTGTGCAGGGTTTGATGGTTCTTGGTATGGGGTCATTAGCTATGGCTCAAGTGGATAACCACAGTCACCTGTTATGGGGAATGTGGGGAATTAAGACCACATTTGGTCATAATGGATGTTGTTGAGAGGGTTATCCTTCAATTGCATCCTAGCTGTGCTCCTGTACTTACCCAGTAGCATTTCCTCCAACCGTGCTGGAATGCTGCCTCAATCCACTTTCCCTCCAAATGGCAGCATCATGGACAATTCCAGGATGTGTTGCCATGATGTTTGTTATGCTGCCATCTGCTGCACATAAAACTTGGCATTTGATTGATGGACATCCCTTTCTGTTTATGTATCAGTCTGTTTTTGGATGTACAGCTGTTATCATAGATATGTGTGTACAATCTGTTGTACCAAGTACATGTGGGAAATGTGCTATGTTATAGAATTGTTGCATTGCAGTTCTCCGCTCCATGGTGGGTGAATGGGAAGTGTATGTAGTAATCCACCTTGTTGCACATTGGTTGTGATACTCCCAGAGCATCCTCCCAGTGTCTCTGGAATGTACCAATGCAAGTACTTCCAGGCTGAGACACAGTTTGGCTTCAAGGGGGATGGGATTTCCTCACAAGGTCTGCACAGATGTGTGGGGCACACATATTGCAGACAGCCCACACCAGTTGTCTGTCTAGATGGCATCCGTTGATTATTTGCTGGTCTGATAACTGGTTTACTTGCAGCCTTGCTATGACTCTACCTGGATACCTTTCATGGTGCACAGCAACAACCTCATTTATGGCTTGCATCGCTGTAGTATATTAAGAGCAGGTTGCATTTTTATATTTTTTTTTTATGGTTTTGCTACAGATTTCACCATAATCTATAATATTCTCTTGAATTCCTTGGCATCCAGAAACTATGTTCTGAGTAATTTAGAAATGGAGTCAGCATGGCTGTTTGTTCCATTTGAGTTGTATTGTGTGTGCATGATGTATTTTTGGAATCAGACCAGCATGTGCAGACTCCCTAAATATCTTATGGTGAATACTTAAATACTTGGTCTACCTTCAGTGTGGCTTCTGGAATTGCATCCACAGCAGCTGCGTTGAAGTCTTCCTTTGGCATACTGTGCTATCTGCATCTACAAACTTTACGAAATCTGGCCCATTGATTGTAGTTATTAGTTTTGCCTTCATATATTGCTCATTAACCTTGCTGTTCTCCTGATGTACAATGCATCAGTGTGAAAAAAGCAGAGAAAAACAGAATGTAAGAAAGGCTTGCAGTTTAAAAGACTTATTTCTTAGTAGAGAACAGAGGCCTCTTTAACATTTATAGAAGTGTATGTTTTCATCTGAATAAAAGAAATGTGGCCAATGTGGCATTACGCATAAGGATTGCAAAGAAGATATGTAAATGGAATACTTTCCTGTGCTGTGGAATTAAAGAGGTCAAAAAGGCTGATGAAATCCCAAGATATGAAGATATCTTAATATTTACAAATCCACTCCTTCTCTCTCTCAAAAATATATTTTTGTCAAAGAACAACAAACTTGGGCAGAGAGAGACATGCTGTGTTCCAAAGGCCTGATGCTGGAAGAGTCATGCATTAAAGATAGAATCAGTCCACAATACAGAACAAAAACATATCAAATGTTCTTTCTTCTCACAGATTGCTGTTAAGCAACTGTGTTTAGATAAAAACTTCAGAGAACAAAAACTTTTAGTACAATGGCTCTGGCAACAGAAAGTAGAAAGGGTTGCTTCCAAGATTAGGGAGCCTTTAACAAGAAAAATAACCATAGATCATGTAGAGGTATTAGAAATGTTTCAGAAATTTTATGAAAATCTGTATAAAGTAGACAAAATGTGGAAATCTAGAAAAATTACAAATAAAAATGTTTATGGAAGAATTAAATATGCAACAATTATAGTTAGAAAAGGCTCAATTATTAACAAGGTAGAAGGAGATGAGATAAAAAAATTGTGATGTATAACCAATCTACAGGAATGTCTCCAGGAATAGATGGTATTCATGTGGAAGTTTGGAAGCTAGGAGGGATGAAAATAATAAAGATCTGGAAGGTTTTGTTTAACATTATTTTTAGAGAAGTAGCAGCAAAATTGATAGATATGGATCAATGTGGTTTTGTGGGAGGGGAGGCAAACATTTGATAACATTAATAGAACAATGATAATCCATAGGGAAGCAGAATGTAATAAAATACCAGTGTTATTGGTGGGTCTTGATGCAGAGAAAGTGTTCAGCAGAGTAAGCTGGGATTTCATGAGTAGGGCAATGGAAGCATTTTCATTCCCTGGCACAATAATAATGCTAATTAGGAGGGTATGTGAGGGTTCACAGGTGAAAATTAAAGTGTGTGTGTGTGGGCGGGTCCTGTCTGATAAGTTCTTATTCCCTTTGTTATTTGAGTTATATTTAGAATCATTGGTGAAGAAAATAAGGAACACAGAGATTCAAGATATGATTAGCATGGCAAACAAGAAAAGCTTACTTTATTTGCATTTGATATTATTTTGTACCTGATAAAACAAGAAAGGACATTTCAGTGTTGTGGAGCATTCTACAACAGTTACACATCTTTTTGGATGCAAAATTAATGAAGATAAAACAAAGGTAATAGCTGTAAACTATGTACCCACACATGAATTGCTTCAGGAATATCCATATTTATGGAGCCATGATAAAATTAAGTACTTAAAATTATGGATTAGAATGATTCTTCTATTGTAGCTACGAATATGTGGAAAGAGACTAAACAAAAGATAATACAAATGCTGAGAAAATGGAAAGCCTGTTTATGGATATGGATAGCAAGATACAAGCAGTGAAAATCTTTTTAGTCCCATACACAGGTCAGGCATGTTGTATCAGCCAGAGAAGAAATTGTGGATAGAAATTAAAGAGTTGAAGGATTTTATTTGGGTGGAGAAGAAGGCAAGAGTCAAGTGGGATAAACTGATTCTTTCAATCGTACAAGGTGGTTTGAGTTTACCTGATTTGAAGGGGTATTTCAGATCTGCACAGTTAAGACTCCTATACATAGCCCGAGCAAAAAATCTATAATTTATACTGGAAAGGGAAGATGATGAAGGGGGCGGGGTAAGAAATAAAGAGAGACTGAGATTTTTGATGTTTATTCTTAAAGAGAATAACAATAACCATACAGAATATCATATTCATAAAGTAGCAGAAAATATTCTAAGAATTAAGCCAACATGAGAATGGACAAAGTAGATTCTGCTGATAGGGATGACTGCAATTAGGGGTACAGAGAATAGGTAATAACTGGCTGGAATTTACTGGAGAAAACTGGCAAGAGAACCAAGGTACTGGGAAAAATAATTAGAGACAGAAAGGTAACAGAATGGGAAGAGGCCAAAGAAGACATTTGGACTGCAGGCTAGATATTGCCTTCCATATCAATGATTGATATCAGAGTATAGGCAAAGAGAAAGGAATAGGGGATCCTAAATGAAAGACCAGTACTGGTAGAATTTTTAGTAGAATTTAGAACAGAAGCTACTGTTAAAAATGTAATAATTCATAGGGCATATAAAATATTGCATGATAATTATAGAAATCAATCAGAGGAGGTTAGAAAGGAATGGGAAGAGAGACTGGATAAGCAATTTACAAAGAAAAATGGGAGGAGATATGTATCATTTCCAAATATGCAACAAAGTCTAGAGGATTTAGGATCTTTGCTTGGAAGTATTTGTGTAGGTATTTTTATACCCCAAGCAGACTCCAAAGAATTTTTCCTCAGTTAGATTGCAAATGTTGGAAGTGTGATTAGAAAGAAAGAAGCAATTGGGGGCATGGTTTTTGGGAGTGTGATGAGTTGGCAGACTTTAAAAATTAAAGCAGTTCAGAAGGCCTTGAAGAACCATACTCCAAAGATGCCCGAAAAGATACAAATACAACTTTCATTTTCACTTAAACGCTCAGATAAATACGTTTTCGTCAATAGACTTCATCAGATGAATTAAACAGAACAAACAGAAAAACAGCCTTCTTATACCCAGTGATGAGTTTTTTTAATTCACCAATCAACATCAGTTGAAGTCATGAATATTCATTGGACTCTGTCACCATTTACTCAAAACACCATAGCTAAGAACCACTTTTGTAACATCAACACAGAATTGTATCTAACATCTAGAATCCTTTAGTCAAAAGACTACCCTTGAATTTAAATAGAACAACAAAAACTGCTGGAAAGATACTAGTAAAAAAATCTAATAAAAAAATATATATATCAGAAAATACAGTTTTAAAAAACTGTTTAAAAGAGGCCTATTAGTCTCACTAATCTCAAATGTAAAGCTATGGAGCACCTTATTTATTTATTTATCCCAAATTATGTGTGCAGAAGGAAGACATTGATGAAACACCATTTACTTACCATTTTGTAGTTTACATTGTGTTATAATCTCTGTTAATGGCTTCTGACATAGTTCATTATTAAAAATGTAGTCTATTTATTGATTTATTACTTTTATTTACAAGGATAGTTCAAATGAACTATAAAGTCTTTTTCAGTGGCGTCTGGGGAGAAAAGCTCCATGATATTAACAACATAAATGTAAAATAAAAACAAAATAATGACAAAAGATCACATAATCTTATCACAGGTAGTTGCATAAGTTATGATATTATATAACACAGTTGATCCATATCTATTTAATTTACAATAGAAAGAGTTACAAGAAAACCACAATATGATAATCTGCAAATACATACATATTTTGCAAATGGTAGTGTTTTTCAACAGATTCCAGTTATTGGACTTTTATGTAGTTAACATGTATGCTGACAAACTAGCTAGCTAACTGACTGACTGCCAGACTGACTAACAAATTAGTGCATTGAAAGTTAATCTCTATCAGTATTTGAGTCTGCGGCACATTTAAAATCTTTCCACTGGTTATTTTTCCAGTGTGTGTGCAAAATGTGAGTTATGTTACCCTTGAAGAAAGATGGCCCCTCTACTGATCTAGGAATCACAAGCCTAACTAGTATTATTTGCAAAGCTATGAAACATATTATAGCTCACCTAACAAACAATGATATAGATGACCTTATATCCTTGAATACTGACCAGTTCAGCTTTGTAAAGTGCAGATCATGATGTTCAGCCTGGCTGAGTTATCTGAAAGGAGTGCTAAGGCCATAGATAAGGTCTAAACAGTCTATGCTGCTTATTTGGACATTGACAAAACTTTGGCCCAATCACAATGTTGGGATTATTAACAAACTCTCCCAACTCAATAATAACCCATACACAGTTCACCCCATTGATAAGTGGCTGTCTGACAGAAGCATGTCATTAAAGTGGGTGACATTGGTTCTACAGTAGTCAGATGAATGCCACCATTGGTGCCCCATAGGGTACTATCCTAGGTCTCCTATTCATTGGTGTATATTTAGTAACATGAAAGCCAACATCAATTAACTGGATAATCAAACTTCCAGAAGACTGCAGACTGGGGGCAGTTGTCAGTTCCCATTCTGATACTTAATTTGTCCAGCAAGGACAGGGCCAAACAAATGCTTGGGGTGACAAGCATGGGCTTAACCTCAAAACCAAGAAATGCAGCATGTCTTGCATAAATTTAGTGCCACTACTGCTTATCATATAGATAACATCCCACTTATGTTTGACAGAGTCATCAAGGACTTGCATGTGTGTGTGTGTGAGTGTGTGTGTGTGTGTGTGTGTGTGTGTGTGTGTGTGTGTGTGTGTGTGTGTGTGTGTGTGTGTGTGTGTGTGTGTGTGTGTGTGTGTGTGTGTATGTTTCCCCTTTATAATCTCGAAATACTGAAATCTTGAATTTTATAACCTTGAGACCATAAAGGTGACCATTCAAAATCCCGAAACCCAAAACTACGAAATACAAAATATTGAACATAAACACACCATACACCATACAACACAAATACAACCCTACCCACACTACAAAAAAATCAAACAACAAAACATTCACAAACATAACAACACAAGCAACACACCTACAATACATATAGGTAGGGGAACAAGCCCCCCCTGCTCCCCCCATGTGGGGGGCTGCACACCCCACATCCCCCCTACTTATATATACTAACTCCGAGATCGCACGCACAATCAAAAAAAGACAGCAAACTCACACCAAACTCACACCCAGACATTCTACAGTGTGCGCTCGCGCACACACACACACACACACACACACACACACACACACACACACACACACACACACACACACACACATCACGCATATACAAACAGCAACACATCCAACACTTACACACTCATACATTCACCTGCCTACCCTAACCCACATGTACAACTAACACACTCACATACATTCAAACTCCCACCCGAAAACCTTACAAAACACTCACTTACCTTAAATCACACCCAAATCCACACATGACACCATACACCATCCACACAAAACACAGCATTTAAAAAAGCATAAAGCCATAACCGCGAATTTGAGATATTCGAATTGCCTATTAAGCACTTTTGCTATTCTAAAAATTCACCTTTATGGCCTCAGGATACTGAAATTCGAGATTTCAGTATTTCAGGATTATAAATGCTTTTTACGATTTTACTGAGTTTTGCAAATGTAAACCAGAAGGTTGCTCGCTCATATAGACTGAACCATCCCCCTCCCCCCCGGTTTAGATTACATATCTGCCTGTACCCAACCCAATTGTTTTTAGTGTTTTTACTGTATAATCTGCTGAATTCTTAGGTATTTATCTGTGTATAAAAGTAAGTTTTTCTGTGATACTTAGCTAGTTCAAGGACTTTGTACCTTTAACAGCATCAAATACATTTGCTGTGCATAGTGTAAAGTGATTTTAATGACTAGTTGTGTAGAGTATGATATCTGAAGCATATGTGTTGTTTATATCTAGACTCTCTGCTGCCTTATCAGTTATATGTGTATGTTCCTTAATAGCTGATTAACTTGTTAACCTCTGTTTGATTATACCTGTATTTGAATTACAGTTATCTCCTCTCATTATTTTTCTCCAGTTGTTCTGCCTCCCTTCCTACTGTGCTCTGCCTACTGGCTCTACCCTCCTGGACAACTAAGAACAGACACAGATTCTATTTTTTCCCAGATTGACCTACTTCCCCAAAAGGAAAGTTGTACCTTCTCCCTGAAGTGACAGGAAAAGAATTCAAGAAAGTATGATATATGGAATTAATCCTAATTTATTTTGAATGTAAAGTTACTCTATCATTTACTACGAGCTAGGATAGGACTCCGGCCTGTGAAGCCTGCAGCCAAAGCCCCCATATTCTACCTCATCCTATTTCATCCTTTCTTTTACCTTTCTACCTCCTATAGTGATTCCTCACTCCACATATTTGATTTGGCCACTAGATGGCAGTCTTTACCCACCTATAACCTCTCTTCCTCACACAATCTCTCTCACCATAACATATATCTAGTTTCTTTTTCACTTTCTTTTCTCTAACTGCTTGTTAATTAGTCCTACCTACCTCTGACTTTCATCCTAGTCCCCCCTCAACACAGTCCCCTCAGCACACCTCTAACCAGCCTGATTACCACCCTCTGTACTTACCTTCACCTTACTGATAGTTTTTTCACACTGTCTGTCCTGCTGCCTTTCTTTCCTTATGTCTACCCACTCCATTCACCCTGTGGGCTCACTCCATTCCCCTACCTTACCCCCAAATTCCACCCACCCCCACAGCACCTGACCTTATACTTCCCTAGCCACACCCCAACCCTCTTCAACCAATTAGCCAACTCCATTGCTCTTATCAATTAACAATTGTTGGTTCCTTTTGTTAACCCAAACTGTTCAACAGCTGACTTTCCCTCTCTCATCCCCACCACACGACTGGTCTTCATTTCTTCCAATTATTTTAATCTCCTCCACCCTATACCCCTCACTATAAATAGCCACTGCTGGTCAACACACCTTAAAAATTTTTCTTGTCCAGTGGGCTTACCTCTCTACTGATATCTCATGGCCTAACTTGCTATGAATTCCTAACTTTGCTAAATTTCACCAACCCCTAAGACAAACAAGCCCGTTCTCTTCTATAACCTCTCTAACACACAGTAACATAACATCTTCTTCATCCTACCTTCTTCCACAGTTTCATAGACTAACCCATATTAAATATCACCAAATGAGAAAAGAAGACCCTTCTCTCTGTAAACTTGTCAAACTATCATTTAACCCTCATAATTGTTTACTGCTACATGGTGACATCCACCCGAACCCTGGTACTAATTATACCACCCTTAATACTTCTACAGCCGATACTACCACTTTTCTCACCCTTCCAAAAAGCCCAAACTCTCTACTTATAGGTCACCTCAATATACGTAGTGTAAATAATAAAATAACCCAGCTACATGCCCTATTAGACACATATTCCTTTGACATCTTATGCCTTACTGAAACTTGGCTTAAACCCACAACTAAAGACAATGACATTGTCCCACCAGGCTATAACATTCTCAGATATGACCGTCTAAATAAAAAGGGTTGTGGGGTAGCAATACTGTTCAAATATGAATTGAAGGTCACATAACTAAATATACATCCACCACCACCTAATAACGCTGAAATTCTAACCTCTAAGCTCCAAATTAATACAAAAAAGCTATATACATTATTTGCTCATATATCTCCCCAGGTAATAACATCAGTGCTCTTGAAAATACCCTTAGGTGGCTTTCCACGTCCCTACCACAAGAAACCATACTCCTTGGTGATTTTAATACTGAATGGAATGGCTGTACCTCTGCCAACCCAACTATTCATATAAACCTCTTTGGCTTCCAGCAAACCATTACCTTCCCTACCAGAACCCACAAACCTACCAAGAAACAAACCACATTAGATTGGATACTAGTTAATTGTAACCCCCATGCTTATAAAACAGGTATATTCCCCGACGACATAAGTGACCATTCTCCTACTTTCATTACTATAGTAACCTCATGCCTATAAAACAGGTATACTCCCAGATGACATAAGTGACCATTCTCCTACTTTCATTACTATAGTAACCCCATGCCTATAAAACAGGTATACTCCCAGATGACATAAGTGACCATTCTCCTACTTTCATTACTATAGTAACCCCATGCCTATAAAACAGGTATACTCCCAGATGACATAAGTGACCATTCTCCTACTTTCATTACTATAGTAACCCAATGCCTATAAAACAGGTATACTCCCAGATGACATAAATGACCATTCTCCTACTTTCATTACTACAGTAACTCCATGCCTATAAAACAGGTATACTCCCAGATGACATAAGTGACCATTCTCCTACTTTCATTACTATAGTAACCCCATGCCTATAAAACAGGTATACTCCCAGATGACATAAGTGACCATTCTCCTACTTTCATTACTAAAGTAACCCCATGCCTATAAAACAGGTATGCTCCCAGATGACATAAGTGACCATTCTCCTACTTTCATTACTATAGTAACCCAATGCCTATAAAACAGGTATACTCCCAGATGACATAAGTGACCATTCTCCTACTTTCATTACTATAGTAACCCCATGCCTATACAACAGGTATACTCCCAGATGACATAAGTGACCATTCTCCTACTTTCATTACTATAGTAACCCCATACCTATAAAACAGGTATACTCCCCGACGACATAAGTGACCATTCTCCTACTTTCATTACTATAGTAACCCCATGCCTATAAAACAGGTATACTCCCAGATGACATAAGTGACCATTCTCCTACTTTCATTACTATAGTAACCCCATGCCTATAAAACAGGTATACTCCCAGATGACATAAGTGACCATTCTCCTACTTTCATTACTATAGTAACCCCATGCCTATAAAACAGGTATACTCCCAGATGACATAAGTGACCATTCTCCTACTTTCATTACTATAGTAACCCCATGCCTATAAAACAGGTATACTCCCAGATGACATAAGTGACCATTCTCCTACTTTCATTACTATAGTAACTCCATGCCTATAAAACAGGTATACTCCCAGATGACATAAGTGACAATTCTCCTACTTTCATTACTATAGTAACTCCATGCCTATAAAACAGGTATACTCCCAGATAACATAAGTGACCATTCTCCTACTTTCATTACTATAGTAACTCCATGCGTATAAAACAGGTATACTCCCAGATGACATAAGTGACCATTCTCCTACTTTCATTATTATAGTAACCCAATACCTATACAACAGGTATACTCCCAGATGACATAAGTGACCATTCTCCTACTTTCTTTACTATAGTAACCCCATGCCTATACAACAGGTATACTCCCAGATGACATAAGTGACCATTCTACTTTCATTACTATAGTAACCCCATGCCTATACAACAGGTATACTCCCAGATGACATAAGTGACCATTCTCCTACTTTCATTACTATAGTAACCACATGCCTATAAAACAGGTATACTCCCAGATGACATAAGTGACCATTCTCCTACTTTCATTACTATAGTAACCCCATGCCTATAAAACAGGTATACTCCCAGATGACATAAGTGACCATTCTCCTACTTTCATTACTATAGTAACCCCATGCCTATAAAACAGGTATATTCCCAGATGACATAAGTGACCATTCTCCTACTTTCATTACTATAGTAACCCCATGCCTATAAAACAGGTATACTCCCAGATGACATAAGTGACCATTCTCCTACTTTCATTACTATAGTAACCCCATGCCTATAAAACAGGTATACTCCCAGATGACATAAGTGACCATTCTCCTACTTTCATTACTATAGTAACCCCATGCCTATAAAACAGGTATACTCCCAGATGACATAAGTGACCACTCTCCTACTTTCATTACTATAGTAACTCCATGCCTATAAAACAGGTGTACTCCCAGATGACATAAGTGACCATTCTCCTACTTTCATTACTATAGTAACTCCATGCCTATAAAACAGGTGTACTCCCAGATGACATAAGTGACCATTCTCCTACTTTCATTACTATAGTAACCCCATGCCTATAAAACAGGTATACTCCCAGATGACATAAGTGACCATTCTCCCACTTTCATTTCTAGACAAAAGACCTACTTTCACAATTAAATAGCATTTAGAACTACCAGAAACAAGAAAGACTTCAACCCAGTTAACTTCCAAGCTGAGCTCAAAGCCTGCAATTGGTCACCCCTAAAATACCTACCTCTTGATGAAGCAGTTTCTTTCTTTAACAAAAAATTTTTACAAATCCTAGATCACCTTGCTCCCACTTGCACTGTTAGAATTAAAAACAAACCAGATCCCTGGCTCTCTAAGGACACAAGGCTAAATATTCGACTAAGAAATAAACTCTGGTCCAAATGGAGAAAAACTAAAAACCCAATTGACCACCTTAACTTTAGACAACTTCGTAATAACACAAAAACATCTATATTTGTTGACAAAAAAAAAAACTACTACCTCAAATTCCAACAGACCCAACAGCAAAACCCACAACATTTCTGGTCAGTAATCAATAAACTACTCTACCCAGGACAGTCCAAAACACCTACCCCCTCAAACTTAACTCAAACTTCTCCCAACCAAATTGCTGACACCTTTAATAAATCTTTCTCTGAAACAGTACAATCACTAGCAAATACCTTACCACCTGTTATCACCAACAAACTATCCTCACTAACCAACTTGCCCCAGACATTTAACCTCCAGCCTGTCCCAACATCTCTCATACACTCCTTGCTTCTCAAACTTAAACCATGTACACCATCAGCTGATCTCCTCCCAGCGGAATACCTGCAAACTGCAGCTGGTGTACTTGCCTACCCTATTTATATCTTAATAAACAGAACTATTTCTGAATCCTATGCCCCATCCATCTGGAAAGTCTCGCATATTATCCCTTTGCATAAGGAAGGTACCTCAAATGAAATTTCAAACTTCCGTCCTATAGCCCTTCTTTTTCCCTTAGCAAAAATTATGGAGAGATGTATCTACCGTCAATTACTGCATCATCTCCTCCAAAATAACGTACTAGTGGACTGCCAACATGGCTTCAGGCCATTACCATAGTACTGCAACTGCTCTTCTGACCTTTACAGACTGCATTAATAAAAATAGGAATACTAACCTGTTACCTTCTGCTCTTTTCATAGACCTCTCCAAGGCCTTTGATATGGTTAACCACCAGCTATTGACATGTATACTTAAATCACTTTCTCTTGATTCTCAATTAGTACAATGGTTCCAATCCTACCTGGAAAACAAAAAACAAGCAGTCCTGTGGGACACTAACCTATCCTCTCAGCTTCCAATCACCGTTGGAGTTCCACAAGGATCAATTCTTGGACCACTCTTTTTCACTATTTTCATTAATGATCTGAAAACTTCCCTTCCCCAAACTACCTGCATACAATATACCGACGATGCGACTCTGATATGTGCCGCATCCTCTCCAGCAGAACTCCAAACCAGTTTAATAGAAAACTGTTTCCATCAAAGAAGTCTCCTCCTTAACCCCCAAAAACTAAATTATTGCTTTTTACTCCCACACAAAAATCCTCCCTTATAAATTTCATAGTTACATCAAATAATGGCACAGAAATTGTTCCCGACACCACCGCCAAACTCCTGGGTGTAACAATAGACAACAATCTCAACTTTAACACACACATTAATTTAACTATTAAATCAGTTAATAGAAAACTTGGATTCCTTTATAGAATCAAGCCCTTTCTCACAGCCTCAGCTAAGATTTCTATTGCCCAGAGCCACCTCATTTCCACCCTTCTCTACGTCTCCCCTAGCTATACTAACTTACCCAAAAGCAACCTGAATAAACTAGCAACCTTCTACAACAACATAGCCAAATTTGCCACTGATGTGACTTTTCATACCCACTATTGCCATAATCTTAAACTTCTAGGATGGCTGGAAGTACAAAACCAACTACTTTTCCGGCAACTAATTTTTATCCACAAGATCGTACATCATCCTACAAATAATCCCACACTCTGTAACCTCTTCAATTAATATAAAAATTTACTGACCCTAAGATCCGCTAAGAAGCTGCAAGTAGCCACCATAAAATCCAACAACAAATCCCGGGACTGCCTGTCTTCAAATGCTGTTGGGAATACTTGGAACAAACTTCCAAGAGCAATAACATCCCTGACTTCCACCAACCTTTTCAAGATACAGTTGGAAATCTTCATTAAAAAACAATGTCTCTGCCCTGCTCCAGTCCTGACTGATACTGTTCTCCTTTCTGTCTAAATACTTCTCAACTAAAAACTTTTTCTTCTGATATTCCTCTATCCTCTATGTTGTCTTAGAAACAATTCTTTTTTTTTTTACCTCTTTACTGTCCTGAGTAAACTCATGTACATTAAATGTTTTTGTTATTCTTTTTATACAACTGTATAATAACAATCTGTTTTCATATGTGTAAATGTATAGCTGTTTGCTAAAACATTTGCTAATCAGTTGCATACTTATGTAAATTGTTTTTTTTTTTCCACTGTTTTTTGTGGACTCTATGTATAATATTTTTTCTTGGAGCTTTTCTCCTCGGGCCTCTACTCAAAATGGACATATATCCAGTTAGACAGGCCCAGTCAACAAATGTAAAATAAATAAATAAAAGGGGAACAATATAAATATATATATATATATATATATATATATATATATATATATATATATATATATATATACACGTGTGTGTGTGTGTTAATAACAGACTCTCCTTTGAATACTACATCTCTGTGCTGGTCAGAAAATCTGCTTTGTGATACCTCTTCAAGGCCCAGAGGAGTTATTGCCTCACTTTATTCATCCCTTATTAAGACCATCATTGATTATAATGCAAGAACATAAACCAGCTTGAGAGATCTCAAAGTTTTGTAAGCAAAAAGATGTTAGGTCTCAGTATCCTTAGCTACTATGATATACTAAAAGCCCTGTCCCCCTACTCAGTATTATACAGGCTCCAGAGGGATGATCTCTGTTAATTTTCCATACTATGAGTGATAAAACCATGTAAACCTATACTATCACAACAATATCAGGTGGAATGACAGATATGTAACACAATATATCTAGAATAAGCTGCCTTTACCTGCCAAGCAGAGTATAAAACCTATATGGATGACTAGAAGAGAGATGCATTTATGGAGAAAGTCTGCTTCATGGAGAGCATTGCTAGCCTCCCACCAGTACCGGGTGATGTGGATCTGATTCTCAATGGTTGCTTTGGTCGTAAGCTTGGCAAGAACCTATGAATCTATATGCAATGCAGTGCATGTCAGTCATCTTAAGTACTGACTGCTTTATGTATCCAGCAACTGATTAAACTATAAAGTGTGTTTGAATACTGACTGCTCCAGTAGGAGAGGTATTAGTTATGTCTTCTAGTGCCTGTGTAAAAGCTATAAGGCTGTGAAATAAGTAATTAACTATTATTGTTCTGAAACTACTGATACCGATGACATATAATATGCAATTTAGTAACTGATATTCATACCCGTGGCCTGCAGAGGGTATAGAAAATGCATGCAGCATGGAGCTAGAAAAAGAAATATGCTTAAGTAATATTCAGTACTAATTTTATACAGGGAAGGATTTAGCAGATTAAATAATACTCTTATTGTGTGTACAATACATAGTACTCAGCTTCCAGTGATATGTATTATATTTAAAAATCTCATGACTTCTAAATGATGTTTGACAGTCATTTTTTTTATTTAAAAATATACAAATAACAATCAACATAAATGAATGATATATTAACAGCCACAATTATTTAAATTATTTTGTCTGAATCCCACTGATGAGTGTCATGGGGCAAGGGGCACATTAATGTTTGGTTAAATTAAAAAATCAGAATTGCATCCACTCCATAAAGTGAAGAATGTAGTTAAGCCAGTAAGAGATGGATGCATTGTTAAGGAACATGCTAAGATATAAAATATGGAACCATAAAGCTGAAAGATAAGCTGCAATATGACTTATCAGGAATTCTAAACTGAGTAGACTCTAAGGAATCTCAAGTTTAATCCTGTTAGTTCTTAGAAAACTGATTCCATGATTGCCTGCATGTTCATTATACCTGGCTAATTCAATCATTTTTTTCTCATCTGTATTCAGTGCTAAATATCCTTCTAGTATGTGTGATATTAAAATAATGGTTTAACAACTTGTAAGATCCCTACAGACAAACTGCAATCAGATGCCTGACAGCACATTTCCGTGAGCATGAGCGTCTGAATTTACTCATTCATAAGCATGCCTTTTTTCCTGAGGTGAAGTGGCCACTTAACCTTCTGTTTATGTAAGTCACACAGTTCATTAATACCTCACTGATCATGAAAAAAAAAACATGCATACATCAATACAGTTTAACTCATTACAGACTGTGTTCGACGGACGTATTCAATTTCTCTGTTTATGGATTTGCAGCCAATGTAGATTTTCTTTATTAAAAGAAATCTTAGATGTTGATAGTTATAAAGGAGTGACTATGAAACTTTAGGCTCTATATTTGAATTCATTAGTCATACAAGTAAATGGTGTCACAACAGAAGCAATGTGCTATTGTAAGCATCTCCTCACTCAATCCTTTTTGTAATAATAGAGCGGCTTATTTATTTTATTTATCCTTTGTTTTCTGGGATAGTCACACTACACTAGTATCTGCTTTTCAGGGGATAACTGAGGTGTAATTTTATATTACTAGGTGAAATTTGCATACAGTGTTGGGAATCTTCCTCTATTCTTTTCAATAGATGCCATGGGGTCTTTTACATCCCCCCGAACTACCACTAGCTCGGGCAGATGTGGCATCTGTTTAACATCTCATGTGAAGGATGACACACAAAAAAGTGCAGCATCCACTAACACTGCACTGCAGTGTTAGCAATCCACCTACCTGATGTGGGAAGAGAACCCACAACCTTCTGCAACAAAGTGTGCTGCCTGCTGTGCCACTTAAACTAGGTTTCATAGAGGTTCACTTTGAGACACAGACTCTCCATTACTGAGTCCTTCTATTAGCATGTAGTGTGTCTTCAGAATATGCTAGTGATTGTGAGCTGAGGTTTGATTTCAAATGTATTTATTAATATTAATACTAAGCTTACTTGTATAGTTTCAATGGTTTCTCAGAATAAACTAGACCTCATTACTGAAATGTATACAGCCATGCTCTGGGGCATCTATATTTCCTAGTATGAAATGAATGCAATATTTCATCTGGCCAAAAGTGAGGACAAAGATATATAAATACCTGAGACTCACTCTCTCCAAGGCATGTCATGCTGCTAACAATAATGTAGATATATCTGCAGTCAGGAGAAGAAATAGTAAAGCATCATTACATGTCTGCATGGGTTTTGTTAAGCCAGTATGTCTCTACTATCACTGCTTACAAGAAAACAGAATGTATTCAGAGAACATATGAAGAATATACTTTGCATGTATTGCTGAATATACAAAGAAAGGTATAAAATGTGTGTTCTACAGGTGCTCGAGCCCCATAGACTACTCACGTAGGCTGCCTGTCACTTCATGTTCAAACTCAAATAAGAGTTTAGGCAAGCAGCTGCACCAGCTTACCCAAACACATTATTTGAGCTCCAGTGAGGTAAGTGTCACAGCTGTCATGAGGAAGTTATGAGAAGGGGTTGGGAGGGTGGCCTAATGGTTAAGGTGTTTGCCTCACAAATACAATGTACAGGGTTTGAGTCTCACAAGGGATAATTGGCTAGGCTTAAAATGGCTCTCAAGGGCAGTTAGCATAGTGCTAACCTATGAACTTATGAAAGAGTAGATGTGCAGATTCGATCTACAATCAAGAAGGGGGTTTAGGGTTAGGGAGCAAAATAAGATTTTAGGTTTAGGCAGTTGGAGGAGAGCCCTCAGGTAGGGAACAAGAAAGGATCCCTAGGGTTTTAGTTTATTGAAAGGTATGGCAGTTTTAGGGTTAGGGAATGAGAAGGGAATTTTAGGTTTAGAGTTAGGCTTCTGATAGGGCTATACAAATTTGAAGGACAGGGTGTTGGGAAGGCTAAGTATTTATGGGAAATCAAGTTAGAGAACTTGCCTTTTTGAACAAGTGGCAGTGGGCAAGTATTATATGGCAAATAACACACAAGCACTTTTATTAGACCCGGTTTTATTTATTTATATATTTATTTATTTATTTGTCTTTTGGTAACCTGGAAAGTCCAACTTTGCCAACAGCCAATTTTCAGCAGAGGACCAGGGAGATTCAAAAACACTTAAACAATAGTCAATGATTAACAATACAAGAGGAGGAAAGTCATGCAACAAATTAAATATTTTACAATGTGATGGGGCAAAAAGGCTCAGCATACACACATGAAAACATTTTATATTAGTTGAAAATTAATTATATACAAGGGGGAAAAAGGCCCCACAACACATAAGACACTTAAAAATAGATTGGGTTGTACCGTATCTAAAGGGGATAATAGCTCCCACAATAGATTTAAATACGTTTACAGAATATTGCTAGGAAAACTGTAATGAAGAACAAAATGTGTACTGCAAGTAGCAAGACACTTTGCAGAAGTTGATAGCATATGTTGATTGAATATATATATATATATATATATATATCTAGACACACACATATACACATATATACATATATGTGTGCGCATGTGTGTGTAAAATTACACTTTATAGTATAAGTGGGTGATATTTGATTTGTTTTACGTATGAAGCATACCATAATTCAGTTTTGTTAAAAAGAATATTCCTGACCACTACTGAAACTGCGGTTTGTATTAAAAGACTAAATCAGAGAATTGTTTACCAGATGTTCTTTTAATATGGAATTAAGATTTTCACTGAAGTTATAAATTCTCATTTAATTTTTTTTTTTGGTGAAAAGATATACAGTCATCTGGCATATATGAGCTCCATTTGTGCCATTAATTTAAAGACAGGCCCTGAAAAGATACTGTTCTGGTATGGGTAATTTTTGAAATGAACATAAAATAGTTAGTGTTCTACCCTAGTACATATTCTATTTCATTATCATAGAGTAATGTTGGGGTATGTCTATCTAAGAAGGAATTTAAATAAAAGGATAGGGCTACATTAGTTTTCTCCATGCTTGGAGGCCAAATTCGTCTCCTTCCTCCTGTTATAAAAAATTCACACACACATATCTGGTAGCATGCAATAACACCTTTCCTAATCATTGTAAATGTACAACATTAGCTATTCAGGAATGTTTTTCTACCTACTCATTTCCCAGATGTCAGGCTTCTACCACTGGCAAATGCCTTTAGTTATCGAAAAAGAGATTCACTTGCTTTATTTATGTATGTAAGAATGTAAGTAAGTACATATGTATGTATGCATATATTTATTTATCCTTTGTTGACCAGATTAGTCCCACTAAGCTTGTGACCTCTTTTCAGGGGGATGCAATATGGTATTTATACTTCTAGGGGAATTTTTTAATGAATCAGACATGGTTCCCTCTATGGCATAAAGTCCATCGTTGTGTTCTTGGACTTCCTCTCTCCCCTGGGGCTTCAAGTGTACTCTTCCCAATTTTGCTTGACCTTGTTCAAAAATATGTTGACCCGTTAAACTCTTTTGCTTATAATAATGAATCTAAATATTCTACTCTTATCTGAAATCTCAGCAAAGTGGAAACCTCAGCTGAGCCAATCAATGAAGCAGACAAGGATTTTAATCAGTTACACTAAAGTGACACTCCATACAGATAAGTTTAAATATTACTACACAGTTGTACTCAATAAATTAGATGAAGACTTACAGGCTACTGATTAATTTTCTACAATTTATGTAAATGGTAGTGGGTTACAGTTTACCCTGTATCTTTATAGCAAGTAGAAGATTGTTTTAGTAAATGTTCCCATAGCTGCCCTAAAACCAAAACTTGGTTGCAAGTGCAGGGGTTAACTCTGCTTAATGTTGTTTCCCCTATGATTAGTTTGAATTTAGGTTTGAGCAAGGTCAGAGACTTTATTTTGTTGTTCTCTGAGTGGGTAGGAACTATGCATGATTGGTAATTTTGTAGAAAGGGAGGGCATGGATGGAGAACTACTGTTTTGTATAATAGCTTACTAAGTAGAAAGGTTGCTTAACCATGTACAGGCAACCAGGTGAGTGCTCCTAGGAGTTTGCAGTGAAGTGTGGGTAGGAGCGAAGAAAGCAAATCTAAAAAATATGCATATTTTTTTCTGCAGTTTGCATCATATGGGAATTTATTTCAGAGAGTAAGGAAATTAAGCATAGGCTATATTCAATTTTTGGAATTAGAAATTGGGGAACAGGATCCTAGTGAAAGATATGGAGGCGCTGCATTTTTCAAATGGCTTTGATCACTGATTCCCAAATTACTTGTTGTGTAATTAATTATGGGTGAGCCTACATAACTGTATATTGGCTTTGTTTACATTCTCACTCTATGTTATCCATGTGTCCTCTCCCTTATACTCGTGTGGTGTCAGAGATAGTTACATAAATAAAACTTACTTTATTATCTTAGTGGATATCTTCCTAAATTTCATAAATGATGGATATCTTTCAATTGTTTCTGACTTCAACATTCCACAATAATTTCCAGCTCATACATCTGCACTATGCCTTTTACAATCACTGCTCTCTCAGACTGCACACTCACTAGTGCTTCTCACAGATGGCAATACACTTTCTCTTTTCTCAGTACACATAGGCATTACTAACTGATGACTGTGTATACTGGGAAATAACTAATAGCTGCCTGGCCCTTTAAAGGGACTCACAGCAAGTCTATACCTAATTACAAGCATAATCATGTATTTTATTCTTTGTATTGCTTTTCTTGTTATTCTGGAATCAGGCTTATGGCATGCAAGATGTAAGTGTGCACAGTCTGAACCTTGACACACAGTAAGTTTCTTACATAGTGCTTCAGGACTTTAGACACAGTCACCACTATGAATCTCTCTTGTAATGCAGTTTTCTAGACCCTACCACAGAAATGGTGACCAGGCATTACTGATTGCTTCCACTCAGTAGACCATGTGGTACCTAGGATGCTTATCAAACCCAGGTTATCTGCAGCACAAACATAAATCATGCTTCTGTGCCAAAATGTTGACAATGGCACATCCATCTCCTCCACCTAGTAAGATGCTGGCACCTCCAATCCCTTCCAGATAGCAAGCTTTAATTGATGAAAACAAAAAAAATAAACTCCAAACTAGATGTGTTCCGGACCAGCGGTTATCACTGAAATACACAGTTATGAAATTCAATGAACAAAGTCGGGAAATATAATCCAAAATACAGCACTTTATTTAAGCTCAATCCACAGGCTTTTTGTCGGTAACAAGCCAACTTCTTCAGAATAAACGGAAAACAATTTTAAATTCAATCACATGATTTAAATACAACATTAAAATCACATGGTTCCTGTATTTATTTGAAACCACTTATCATCGTACTTACACTTACACTGTAATCTAATACCAAATGTAATGATATAAATAAATAACCTTAGTTTCACCTGGCACTTCGACAAATATTGATCCTAGAACCAATAATACGTTGACTTAAACAAATCAAAAATAACTCTGAAATATATTAAAACAGAGTCACATAATTGTATACGTACATATGTATCAATTAGCAACAGCTCAGTGTTTACAAATCCTTCTACAAGGTTGTAATAATAACACTGACATTTGAAAAGGAAGAAATGACTCACATAATTGTATGTGAACGTGTACCGAATGACAACAGCACAATGTTTACAAACCCTTCTAAAAGGGTGTAAAAATACTATAAGAATAAAAATTAAAAAAAAATTAAAAATTTCAACATTTTTTTAACGAGAAAAGAATGACTACAATTTAACTAGAGCCTTTTACCCTGGAAAAGGTGATGTTAGCCAGTCCGGGTAAATTCACTCAAGTCAGTAACTCACTAAAGCTCATAGCTCCATAAATTTATAGATTTATTTATGAAGAATCGGACTTTGCTCTTACAAAACCATGATACTATATTACAAAACCTGAGGGGAATGCTGTCCCCTCCCATCACTGTCCGAACCAATAAAACTCATAAAAAGCCCACATGAAAAATAACCTATTCAGAGCTGATAACTTTACAATAAATAAACTATATCAATAAATAAATGAACTTCGCTCCATAAAGAGCGTGTTTATACCTACAAAGACCAGGTTTAGGTCAACTAGTAACCTATCTTGGAAGTGTTAAATTACATTAATATGTTCTATAAAAAAATAAATAAAAAATACTAAATACTAATATAAGTCCAAAAATAAATTAAATAAATGCAAATACAATAAAATACAATTCATAAATTAACAACTCCCATATTTCACTTCCACTAACACTTATAGTGCCTGGATAAGAAATTGATCTAATTACTGTTGTCTAATTAAATGGTAAGAATTTTTATTCTTATAGTATTTTTACACCCTTTTAGAAGGGTTTGTAAACATTGTGCTGTTGTCACTCGGTTCTAGGATCAATATTTGTCTAAGTGCCAGGGGAAAGTAAGGTTATTTATTTATATCATTACATTTGGTATTAGATTACAGTGTAAGTGTAAGTACGATGATAAGTGGTTTCAAATAAATTCAGGAACCATGTGATTTTAATGTTGTATTTAAATCATGTGATTGAATTTAAAATTGTTTTCCGTTTATTCTGAAGAAGTCGGCTTGTTACCGACGAAAAGCCTGTGGATCGAGCTTAAATAAAGTGCTGTATTTTGGATTATATTTGCCGACTTTGTTCATTGAATTTCATAACTGTGCATTTCAGTGATAACCACTCGTCCGGAACGCATCTAGTTTGAGTTTATTTTAATGGATTAAGCTATATGTCTTATTGATTGACCCCCTCTGTTCTCCTGCTCTGATATGAACTTGACCCTTGATATATTTAGTAAAACTCTCCCCCTTATTTAGTGCTTTGTCATTTAAGTTACAGCATGCATAGGTCTGGGTGCTATCTTCCTTTGAAGTGCTACTTAAAGGCCAAGATCAGACATACAATAGTGTACCTGGAAGTTATAGATAGGAACCAGTTCTATTGCTGGCGTCCAGGTTTTGTGTGCTATTTTGTAGGCAATGTAGACAAGAAGTTAAATTAGCCAGATGTCACTACTTCCAACAACTGCTATAACAGAAACAGCATACTAGTTACTGGTTCAGTTAACCTAAACGTGTATAAAGAGAAAACCTGAAGTATTCATTAGTAAAACTAAAAAAGCACCACATCTTTATATTCCCACTACCTTTCTGTAGCCTGTTAGTAAGACTTTGCTGTTGCTCTGTTTTTTCTTCCTCAAGCCTCTCTACTCCAACTTGCAGTTCCTCTTCTCCTCATAGCTCCTGCGACATTGCCTCATCATTACATCCTCATTATTTTCTCCCTTTTTTCCCCACATCCCATTTCTGCTTCCTGTTCATCCACAGCTGTATTTTTCTTCTTTTGTATATTTTCTCCCAGAATAAAAACAATCAAATTACACAACTATTTCTTAAGCTTCTAGCCAATAGCACTAGTTCATATCATCATGTTCCCTTTTTTCCAGAAAATGCCCACTAATTTTACTGCTAAACTTGTCATCCTCATATTTCCCCTCTCCCTGTCCTTTTATATTATTAAGTCACTTTAAAAATATGCTATCATCTATCTATTCAATTTAGACTCAGAACCTAAGATACCATAGGACCTTAGAACAATACCCTTACCCTTATGCTTTCTAAACAATTAGAAAAACAAGCATACATGTACTGCAATTGTTTCAAATGGTCTTCTTTCACAATAACAAGAAGGGTTCCATATTGGCAATAACACTGTTACTGCACTTCTCTGACAATAACTAATAACATTCAGAAAAATATGGGAAGCAGACAGCATACTGGAGATGTTATTACAGATTTCAACTGTATTAATGTGTACTGGGATTCAAAAAGATCTTCCTAAGATTGATTAACTTTTGCAATCTTTGAAAAGTGCGATTAAGAGAAAGCTTTGGTTGCAATGAGGAAGCTCACATTATAAGCCATTTATATGACTCTGAAACACATTCTTTACTACTAGCACAGTCAGACCTGTGGAAGAAGTACTGTTTTCACTGACAGCCCATGCGTGGTGGAGGCACAGGTACCACCTACACTAAAACCCACATGTTCACACACAAACACACTTATAGACATCCATCCACTCCCACATACACCTATTGCCTCACAGTGGTGATCCAGAAGTCTACATTTTTCACCCAAACCTGATTTTGTTGCCCTACAATTCACCTATCATTTTAACAATGTACTCAATCAACCATGAAAATCTTACCCCCAGACAGATAGGAATGTGACATGCTGTTTCCAGCAGTTGCCATTTGTACTCCTAAACAGCTATTTTTAGAGGTGCATTCCTTCAAAACAGTCATTCTTTGTATACCTCTATACTGTAAATATTTGATTAAACAGTTTTAAACATTTTGTGACTTTTTGATTGTTGAAGTTTCCAAGAGATGCTCAGAAAAAATGTATACTAATTTGAGTACACTGATTATGCCTAACTACATTCTTGTTGACTCAACATCCAAACAAACCACCATCACACTCCATCAGACTCAACGCATATTCACCCATTCATGCCCATGCATGCACTGGCATGCATGCAAAAACACCCACAGAAATGCACTGTCCACACTCTCTATCACTTACCTAACCCCCATACTGTGACCACCCAAGGAGACACACACAGACGCACATGCGCATGCTCGCACATGCACACATACACGCAAACACGCATACACACAGACAAACCCATATACCACTGATTCCATTCATGATCCTACAAACATGCTCACGCACTTCTACACACAAAACACATACTCCAACACCTCTCATGTCTCCACTGAGATTTGCTAAATTTATCTGCAAAGTGACTTCTTCCATTAAAGTTAATGAATAGCCACTATTTTTGATAATATTAAATTATTGTAATGATTATGATAATTTATGCAGCCAAGTGCTTTCCTGAATTGCTTGACAGCATATTTTAGTGGATGTAAGTATTTCTGGAGAAGATCACATCGCTAATTAAAATTAGCTACTCCTCTGTATTGCCTCATAACTGTGTACCATGGGCGGTAGGATCATTCTCTGTGCTGATGCTCCACCTAGTGGAAAATCATTGCAGTAGGGTGCTCCCTGATTTAGAAATGGTTACTTGCTGATGGGGATGCCTACTACCCCTGGTAATCCATTTTAAATTTCAGGCATAGACCATGCTTTCGTTTTTCAGTATGTTTTTTTTTCTTTTGGGTTTTATGAAAGTTCTCTAATCTAGTTCAGTGATTCCTTAATCCAAATGCTTTCTTTCTTTCTTTCTTTCTTTCTTTCTTTCTTTCTTTCTTTCTTTCTGCAATTTGATATCCAGGCAGTAGTGTAGTTGGGTGGGGTCAATGCTCCAGGCTCAGAACATTAGGGGGCATAATCAGCCACCGGATCCTCATACATCATCTCGATTCCCAATCTCTCTTTAGTGCAATACTGACTGTTAAAAGCCAGTATTGCATTTGTGATCAAACTTGAGTAGTGCAGCACTCTTGTATGTGTTCTAAACTGTCTGTAACAACTGCTTGCTGCACTGTAGCAAGCAGTTTGCTACAGTTTAAAAGTAAAACTTAAAAAAAATATATATTTTTAAAAAACCTGAGTGCAGTATAAACTGCAGCAACTGCTTGATATATTTATACCAATGAGTTTGCTGCATTTTAAATGATTTTTTTTTAATGCAACATAGGGAAGGAGGATGGAGGGTAGGGCATAGATATGAGACCTGACTGGTTCCTGAGTTTTCACAGCCTCAGGTATCTGATCACAGACTTTTTTTTTCTTTCATTGAAGAGCTGGGGAAGGAGGGAATATGCACATATCTGGCCACCTGGATGGTGTGCTAGTAGAAGGGGCAGACTTTTTTTGACTACACCTCTGTATTTGTGTAAGTGAATTGGTCCACAGATCCATTTCAGCCATGACCTGGGCATAGTATATGCTGAACAGAAGTTGCATTTAACAGCAGTAAATGTTATTTGACTCAGGAAATTGCCTGAGAATTATAATTTCATAGATTTGTGCACTGAGTGGAAGTATGGCTCTGCTCTGTACTGGTAACCACTGGAAACCCTTTAGCAAGTCACTGTAATTCATATGATTGTCAGCTAGCAGGACAATATGTCATATTTTATTTTCTTGTCCAGTTGTGATTGATGTGAACTGGTGCTGGAATTAAATGTTAATGGGGGAGACCATATTCTTTCTTGAATTAATGCATTACTAGGTATGTCCCTTTTTGAATTTGGAGATATGAAATTTGCTATTATACAGCAGAGTTTTAATTGGGTCATCACCTAGCTTGCTATTGCAGTTGTGTGATTTGACAAGCATAGGTAGGAATCAGGTATGACACCAAGGCCTTGTGTTGAACTGCATTTCATATAGGAGTTATCTTTGAGAACAAATTAAGGAAGGTTTGCTGGTTTATTGTTATTATTATTATTATTATTATTATTATTATTAAATATCTCATAACTGTTTCAGTGCACTGCCATTTATCCCTCATTGTTATGATACAAAGTGTATACAAAGTGCAACATGGACATCGCCCAACAATTGAGATACAGTATAATATAATATGACACATTCATTGCTGCCATTCAAAGTTCAAGCATTCCTACTGTTCTCTCTCCTTTTAAGCCTTGGGCATTTTTATTCATGACTATGCCTTCCATTTAATCCTACAGTATTCCAAACTTGATTCTTACCCTTCTAAACTGTGATATATCCTCAATTTTTGCCAATCTCTTTGTTAATCCTCTATTTTCCTATTCTATTGTCTTGCAAGCAAAGCAACCCATTGTAAATGTTAATTTTATTTATTCCAAGGGTTTCCCTTTTCTATTCACGATATCCCTTCTTCCGTCCTTTTGCTATTAAGCTTCTCATCTATCTGTCTAAGAATAGTATTTGTATTTTCTCTGATTCCTTCCACCCATGTATTTCCCCATCTCTAAGAGTCAGAAATGTGACATACTGCATACTAAGCACTTGTTTACTGAAAATATTTTCTCGCTCCACTATTCAGGCTGCCCAAGTTTGCTTAACTCAGCTGCATTCCAGAGCATGCAGTGTTCCCTTCTTCTGCACATCCACACCTCCAACATTCTTTTTCTCTTACCCGCCATTCCTGTGAAATCTGCACTGGTGTCCTAACTCATCTATGTAACCACAGACTATATTAGTGTCAAGTTATTGGAAGCACTTTCAGCCTCATTATTCTTTTCAAGCACTTCTTCCATGCAGATTTAGAGAATGCTACATTTGTTTTACTATCCATTTTATGGTCAATTTATCTATTTCTTTTTTGTATTTATATCTATTTAATTCTGCATAAGCTACTTCACATTTATGCAGTATAGGTTATTCCCCAAACCCTTCTGATGTAATCGTGTGCTCATCCTCACCTGCTTCCCAAGCTTTGACTCCTTTCTTCCTTAACCATGGTACAGTTACAATTCTTAGATGTTAAAAGTGAAGCCATCTACCTTCCTGTCAGCCATAGATGTACTTAATATAGTTCCACCTGAGAATCCTCCTAAGGGAGCCTCCCACTCTGTAAAGCAGGTCTACTACATAACTGATTCCTGTTTGTTGCCATTTTTTCTCCAAATTGTAATTTCTGAGTTATTTCTGATCTCCCTAAAAGAATGTAGATGCCTAAGTTCATATAACACCTTAGGGAGAATAAACATGTGAATATGATTTAGTCTCCCAGTTAAAGTAAAAATATTATTAGACCATTTCTATAACAACATCTTCATCTTCTCCATAAGATTTCCATAATTGATTTGTGTTAACTCATTTCCATTTTCTACCATTTTAGGCTTTTTACACTTCTCTTTCTCTTTACTAAATCTACCTCCTTAGAATTCCTTCTCTCACTTGAAAACTTTTAGACCAATTGTATTCTAACCATGATTCTGTTTAAAATTCTCAAAAATCTCCCATACCACTGACATCACTAAGTCAAACCTGCCCATTGTGAACATACAGTGATCTGCAACAAGTTGAAACAATTTACATTCACATTGCATACCCAATTAAAATAAACAAACAAATAAATAAATAAATAAAAAGTCTAACTCGTTAACTTGCTAACACCTCAGTCACCAAGATGGACCAATAGGGGAATAACAAGTATCCTTGTCTGGAAACCAGCATGAGCTGAATGTTTTTGGTTAAGTCCACATTTACCACCATCCCAGACCTTGTGTTTTTGAAAAAAGTGGCTAACCAGTTTTCAGACTTGGGCCCAAAGATGACGTCCCTTAAGACTTGAAATAAAAATGGCCAGTCTACTCAATCAAAGGCTTCCTTTATGTCAAAACATATAATTACTGCTTGAAGTCTCCCCTTTTTGTGTGTCTGATTCACAAATTCTCTTAACTGCCATCAGTTTCTTTACGTATACCCTTTAACAACCTCTGTTTGACCTTGCTCAACCATATTTGCCATGAAATTTTCTAAACACATAGCTAAGATGGCTACCAGAATATTTGCATTTTCATTTATCAACAAAATTGATTTGTAATCACTTGGATAATTTTTATCCGGACCTGCTCTGATAATCCTTTGCCTCACCATCATCACACCCTTTTTCTAATTCTTCTACATGGGGCAGGGAGCCGTGTCAACATCCACCATCATTCTTGATTCAATGCCACTCTCCTACCTTCTTTAATGGTTCAATGGCCTGACTGTCAGAGGTCTTCTCTCACTCTGTGCATTCAGCTGTTTGTTAGATGGCATCATTTCCTCTTGCCTTCTTTCTGTCTCTTCCAAATCTTCTTCACCAGATTGTCTTATGTTGTCCTGCATATGTGTCTGAACCACCTGTTGGTCCTGTTTGACCATCTCTACAATTGTAGCTAGTTTGGCTCTGGATCTGATCTCCTAATTTCTTCACTGTCGCACAGTGTGCATCCTACAACCTGTCTCAGGCACTTTATCTTCAGCATCTCTAGTGACCACAACTGTTCTTTCTTCACTGTCCAGGTTTCTGTACCATACAGTAGTACTGGTGTTACCCCTATTTTGGACACCTTACTTTCCAACTTCTTTAGCATTCTTATGTAGCATGCTACCCCCCAAAACAATGTACCAGTTGGCTGCAACCCCTCTGATTCTAGTTTTGACCCTCTCCTTCAGACTTCCCTTCTTCTCATCCACCCTTCCAATATACTTGAAGCTGTTGACCTGATACACTGTTTACCACTGTAGTTCACTTTAGAGCCTCTTCTCATTTCTCCCATTTGCTGCCATTACAGCGACTCATCTGTACTCATTTTCATCCCACGAGGCTTTAGTTTTGCATTCCAATACCCTGTCATTTGCTGAAGTTCTTGTTCAGTGTCTGCTTGTAATGCCATTGTGACACTGCCAGCACAGCTATATGGAATTTTGTAAATAATCATATGCCATTTGTGAATATAAATGTGATTCATATGCTTGTCTTACAAATGTAAGAGAACTATATGTTATGTGTATATTAAACTACTGGTGCAGAAGTGTGTGTTGAACTGTATGTTATGTACTGAGCTTCAGGAATGTAACCACAGTGTACCCTACTGGAAAAGAACAGAGATGTGTATGAACTATATACCTGTGCAAATGTATGTTTTGGTAGAAGAGGCTGGAACATGCAGAGTTAACTTACAAAACTTTAAGAAAATACACTGAAATTAAGTGCTTTACGATGTGCTATAAAAGGTTAGTTTCAGAGCAGCAAGCAGGCACAATGTCTAGAGCTACAGGTTTTCCTATTGTCTTGAAACATTGTCTTGAAACAGAAATAATTACTAAGTTTAATATCTAAACTGTTTTTATTGCTATGTGACTTCCTAGCAGCTGCACATCTGAGAGATAAGTATTTGTGACACAGAGGTGCTAAATTCTAAGAATCTGTTTAGCCTGGGAATTGAAGGCATCTGACAAAGAGTGATGTCTTCCAACTGACCCAGCAGGAATGTTTTGATATTAATTTAAGAACTCTCTCTCAGGGACTGTGCATTTTGTGTTTGTCTTTGGACCTAGAAGCATCCCACTCATCAGCACTTCTGCCTGGATCTTGCTAATAGTAAGTAACTTGGGAAAAGTAATTTGTTTTAGATATAGATAGGAATATAGTAAGATTAGTCTAGATGTTCTCTGTATTTATTCAAGACTGCCCTGCAATGTTGTTTCAAAATATTTCCTATGATTCTGAACCCTGTAGTCACTGTACTACATTATTGAATATTGTATTTTTCTTTTATTATTTATTATTAAATATATTTCAACCTTTTAAATGTGGCTGGTTTGTTTAGAGATATTTAAGATCTTAGAGTACTTGCATATGTATCTGGTGACACTGTATAGGCCACTCCTAAATAGCCTTGGCCTTGGTCTCACTTACCATTTGGATAATAGTAGCATTACACAGTAGGATTCGTCACCCTTGGTAAGGGCCTTATACTAGCTAACAAAGAGCTGGTTGATGACAGTGATAGCTACCTTTTAGTCTGGGCAGAAGGGGGCATAGCAAATAAACATGTGCTAGCCTTTACCAGGAGTGCATGTGTGTTTGTATATAAATCAGATCTCAAAGTGTGTGTATTAGCTACTTGGGCAGGGACACAAAGCACTGATTGAACAGACAGGGTGCAGGAGATCTTGGCTTGACCCCTCAGCTGAGATCATAACCCTATAGCTGTGCCAGTGGGGAATCTTATTGGGGATCTGGAGAGAGAGGGAGACACCAGCCCTAGACTGATTGTGAGCTTTGTGTACACTTAAAGGGAAACTGTACTTTATTGTGTGTGTACTTGTCATCCTCCCAATGTGTGTGTCTTTCACGGGTGCTATTGGTGAGGATTGAGGCTCCTTGATTACTGGGCCAGTGCAGGGGTGTCACAGCCATATTGTCTGCATAGAGCAGTTTTGTTTACCTGCCCCATCTGATCTGTATGCTAATGTAGTCCACCACCAGTATGAGCACCAGTGAACTTGGTTCTAAAATCTGATGCACATCTACTCCCACTGAGAATCTCTTTGTTAGCCTAAACATTGTTCATACTTGTGCCATTGGGTCCTTGTTTATAGTCTGAAATAATTGTACCAATCTTTATGGGACTTTGAACCACTGCAGGACTGTCTAAATCTGCATCTTGAGTATTACTTTCTCTACATACTGCTATGAGTACCCTGTGGAGCCATTTTTCTCCTAACATCTTAATCAAATCTGGTGTGACTTCATCTGAGCCTGTTGCTTTTAATGACTGTATGTTCCCTAGTGCTGTTATTATTTTTTTCTAGGATGGACTCTTATTTCTCTTTCATTGTAGGCTATTTCTGGAGCAGTACAGTTTATGCTGGGTTTTCTTCATTCAGAAACAGCTGAAAGTATTCCTTCCATCTGTGTTTGATGTCCTGCGGGCTGGTGAGTAGATTGCTGCTGGTGTCCCTTATGACTGGTGACTATCTTATTGTCTTTTGTGCTTTTGCATTGTAACCTGATATAATTTATTTGTTCCATCTGCTGAATCACTAATTAGAAGCTGGTACAGTGCCTCACATCCCTTGAATTTTACTATTGCCACTGCTCTCTTAGCCTCTTTGTTAGCCACGCAGTATCACTTCTTAGTATAACCTGTCTTTTCTATCTCCCACTTTTTCCTGCACTCCTACTTTCTTTTGATAACTTCTTGGACTTCAGTATTTCTGTACTGACTTTCCTTATGTACCTTATTTCCATTTCTGTTTCAGTCATATATCTGTTCTATAGTCCTCACTGCCATTCTTCTTCAGCTTTAACTATATCCTCTTTTTCATGATGTGATATATCCCTGAAAATTTCACTGAAAGTTTGTGTTTTTGCTTCAGTCAACTTCCAGGTCTTCAGCTTAGTCTCTGTTAACCTTAGAGTTTTCTCTGACCACTGCTTAGAGCTGATCATAAACAACAGTATTTATGCTGTGTTCTGACTGTTTCACTGGGCTGACTTTGCAATCATATATACAGGCTTTTTTACTGGATAATTGGGTAATTTGTTTAAATCAGTTTGCTCATTTTCTATTGTTATATAAAAAAATTGCACTTTATTCATCTGCTTTTACTGTATTTCTGTTTCTTCCTACTTTAGTTTGCTTTTGCTGCTTGTTCTTAAAAGTACTTAATTGCATTTATTCTGCTGCATTTATTACTGCTTATTCGTAGCCTGATTAAACTGTAACTGTTATTCTAGGCCTTTGGTTGAAGCACTTGGGCTTCAGACCAGTTGTTTTACATTAAGGTTTGTGGTTTACACTGTTGTGGCAGGACAGGTAGCTTACGTCCTTCTAAGTTTGGAAGATGCTAATTGAATGCATAGTGTCTGTTATTCTAAAAGTGTATTGGTTCTGGTTTAAGCACTTGGGCTTTGAGCCAGTTATTTTACATTAAGAAGGTGTGGTCTACTGCACTCTTGTGGGAGGAAAGGGTAGAGTCTGCCCTTCTGAGCTGGGAGTTTCTGGTTAAATGTTTATTGTGCCTGCTTATTTGAACTGTTTCTTTCTGAAATTGGTACACCTTGTTTGCTGTAGAATAGACTAAATTCAGACCTGCTGAATCTAGCTTTGCTTGTATAACTTGAGCACTAATCCAGACCATCTTTTTTGGAGAAGGTTCCCCTGCACCCTAGTGGCAGGAGTGTGCAGTTAGAACTTGTCTGATCGAAGACTGCTGGAACAGGGCTCAGTTTTTAGATTTTTGTTGTTTAATTGGTTAATTTGTTGAAATCAGTTTGTTCATTAGCTACTGTTTTATAAAAAAAAATACACTTTATACATCACTGCTAGGGTTAAACTATTCCCGGTGCCATAAAGTCTGCTCTTCAAATTTTCCCTTAGAACTAGTCAGTTTTTTAGTTTTAGCACTCAAATCTGTTTCTTTGAGCTCAGCACTTGTTCAGAACACGTAAGCACTAAATTAGCTGCAAATTGCTACAGCACTCAACTTTCCTCACTTGTCTAGAGGAAAACAGTTTTTAGTACTTAATAAATAAGCACCTATCCAGGCATGTCTAAGTGTCAGCTCCCGGTGTTTTCTCCTCTCTACCTGATGAATTTGGGCATCTTGGGGCAATGCAGCAATTGCCTCATGTACACAGACAACCCTCTCCTCCTACCACCAAACACTACAAACTGTGAGAGATGAACTTATATAGCCAAACTGGAAGCAAAGCTCTTTTCACCCAAGACTGGACTAGACAGTCAAGGGGAGATGGTAAACACTTGCACCACGCCATACTCATCACATAGTCCCTCAAAACCTACACCACCAAAACACATACATAGAAACACAAAACACACACATATATTCATGGAGGCTCTCAATAAAAATCTGCTCAAGCAACAGAGACCTCCAAAGCAGAAATGCAAGCAACCTCCAACCCCCAAAACAACCCAAATGACACTTAGCCCACAAACTCAGTGTGCCACTCAACCACAGCCCATAAGGCATAACAACGTACCCAGCATTCTAGTCATAGGTGACTCTATAGCTAAGCACACTGACGTTCCACTCACCAGGCTAAACAAGGAAAAAGTTATTGTCAGCTGCCTGTCAGGTGCCAGGATCCACCACATAGTACACACACTCAGGTCACTCCAAAACAAGTACAAATATGACTCTGTCATTGTCCATGTTGGTGTGAATGACCTGAGATGTACCTCCCTGGACTACATGAAAAGAGATATGGAGGAGCTCCCTGAACTTGTAGCCCAGGCAGGTATGACCCTAGCACTGACTAGCATCCTGCCATCACCCAGAATGATACCACAGTACAAGGGCAAAATGACTGACTTCAACAATTGGCTATGCTTCTGGTGTCAGTCTAAGAAGATCCAGTATCTGTCTGCCTGGGATGACATGATTGACAGACCACGATGCTTTGCCAGAGATGGCTTGCACCTGTCGCTCTTGAGATTCTGGATACTGGCTAAGGCTTTTGCCACTATTATAGTGCCTTTTTTAGGCAAGGTTCAATGACAAATTCACCACCATAACAGGTACAAGCAGGCAAAATCTGAGGGTAATGCTACTCAGTGCTTCAAGTCTAGACCTCAAAATGCATTGACTCGAGGCACTCCTTAAAATGGAGAACATCAACATCTGTGTAGTGACAGAGACCTGGTTCAAGGCTCCAGAGAGCACCCCTGCATTACCAGGCTATAATTCATACCACACCTTTCGGCGACATAACCTGGACTGAAACACTAAAGTCGGAGGCATGTCCATATTCATTAAGGATATCCACACCTCCAGGCTAGTTGCTCAGCATAATGCATCTGAGATTATCCAAGTGCAACTAACTCTGGGCAAGACTGCAGTCCAAATTGTAACTTGCTACAGATGAACACCATGCCCCAGGATTCCCACTCCTCATTTCTTGATACACTGGAAAATATTAGGGTACAACCCAACACCCTAATAATGGGCGATTTCAACTACCCCACCATTAACTGGGAAAACTACTCAGGTACCAACATTTTATGGAATTCATAAATTCCAATACCTTGGATCAACTTATCCACACCCCCACCAGGGGCAGCAATATCCTAGACCTGGTCATTACCAACATAGGCAACTGGTGTTCCACACCAGAGGTCAGTTCCTTATTGGTCAGATCCGACCACAAACTAATCACCCTAGACATCCACATCCCGCCCCCATCACCCCCCATTAGGGAAACCACCGTAAAATATTTCTCCAAAGCCAACTTTACGCTTCTTAACACAGAAGTAGCAAACTTTGCGATACCCATGCAGATGGGCAATAGAGGTACAACTGCTGAATCCTTCACAGATGCACTTTATAAGCACTTACATGAGTGCATGGATTGTGCTATCCCTAACAGAACCAAGATGCTATCCTCCAAAAAAAGGAAGCCAATTTGGTGGTCCCCTGCCATAAACAAACTTTACAACAAAAGAAAAAAACTGTTGCAAAAAAGAGTAGAATCCCATGATTGGAGGAACTCCTTGGTCATCCTCAGTAAGAAGCTGAGATCCCACATAAAATCCTCCAAAGCTAGTTACGAAAACAAAATCATCATTGATTCTAAAGACAACCACAAAGCATTCTATAGCTATGTCAAGAATCTCATTAGCAACACTCAGATCTGCTCTGAGTCATAGCACAATGGCACTAAATATACAGAACCAACTGATATTGCCAACATCCTGGCAGATAGGTGCAGTGATAACATTATCCCCTCTCACCCCCTAAAGGGCTCATCTCTATACTGGAAGAATGCAAAGTTCCTATAATAATGGCTGCACAGGTAAAAACCACACTCTCCAAACCCAAAAACACAGTATCCATGGGATCTGACAACATACTAGGCTGCATTCTATACGAACTACAGAATGAACTAGCACCCACCTAAGCAACATGTTCAATCATAGCCTCACCTCAGGCTTTGTGCCCACTGAATGATGCACAGTGATGGTTATCCCACTCAACAAAGGTGGAGTCAACACGGACCCCGGGAAATACCGCCCCATTAGCCTAACGAGCCTGGTCTGCAAGGCCATGGAACGTATCATCATGGAACTTATAAACAAAGACATTGGTAATCTCCAAACTTTGGACTCCACCAAGTTTGGGTTTGTAAAAGGCAGACCATATCTCCTAAACCTGATAGACTTCTTTGAAGCAGTCACCAAAGCTGTAGACGAGGGTAAGGTGGTTCACACAGCCTATCTAGATCTCGCCAAGGCTTTTAACACCATCCCCCACTCTAGAATTATAGATAAACTCACTAAACTAGGTATAAATTCTTATGTCACAAGATGTGTTTCCAACTGGCTCACTGACAGAACACACACTGTGAAAGTAGCAGACTCCAAATCTGACGTCAGACCAGTGACAAGTGGAGTACCACAGGGTTGAGTCTTGGGTCCTCTACTGTTTGGTATCTACTTTTCTGAAGTACAGGCTAACTCAGAAGGTCTTTGGCTAATGAAGTTTCCAGATGATTGCAAACTAGGAGCCATAATCAAAACTCCTAACAATGTGAACATCCTAAGAAAGGGCCTCACTGAGACAGATGCCTGGTGTCAAAGCCATGGTCTCAAGCTCCATGCCAAAAAGTGCATTGTCATCCCCTTTGGTAAAAACTCTGTATCTATTAGCTACCATATAGGTGATAGTCTACTTAATACCAAAAGAGTGATGATACCTTGGGACACTGGTGGATAGTAGTCTCTCTTTTGATAATCACATCGCCACAGTAGTCAGGAAATCCTTCTTTGTGGCACACCTCAACACAAAAGGTTTCTCATCCAGGAAAAAAGAGGTCATTGTTTCCCTCTACTCATCACTCATTAGACCCATTATAGAGTACAACGTCCCTTTTGGTATGTATGTCACAAGACATCTACAACAACTGGAAAGGCCAGAGAAATACCTCACAAAGAGGATTACCAGCCTCAAACAGATGCCCTATGCAGACCATCTCAAAAAACTCCAGCTTTACTCCGTCACATATTGCCCTCTCAGAGGTGATTTCTGCCTAACATACAAAGCTATGTCAAACCCAGAGCTGTTGGACATGCTCCACTTAAAGAAATCCCAATCCCTCCAAGCTACACGCTCTAGTGACCTAAACCTTGTCACCACAATAAACAGAAAATGCTGGAGGGATAGATTCCTGTCCCAGAGACTTCCCATACTCTGGAACAAACTACTTATCTATATCAAACAGAGCTCCTCATTAGCACTCTTCAAGAAAAATCTTGATGATTGGATGGGAAATAGGAAATTCACTCTGTGTATCACCTCTGTGGCTCTGCTTGACAGAGGCACAGGAAAATAATTTTCTTGGGTGGTGAAAGCCAGAGTACCTTTTTGGCTAAGCTTTATATCGGCCCTAGGGCCAATAGCCTAGTAACTACCTATGAACCTATATACACACTTGTACCTATATTTATATATATATAAATGTGTGTATATATATATATATATATATGTATATATATATATATATATATGTATATATATATATATATATATATATATATACATATATGTATATATATGTATGTAAATATATGTATGTATGTATATATATATATATATATATATATATATATATATATATATATATATATAGATATACACATTTAGGAAGACAGTATTGCACACATATGCAAGTGAATTGTTCCTGAATTCTATATATGGCTTGCCTTATCTGCATACAGTGGCTCATGAGATTATTTCTGATCCATTTTGACATTGTGTGTGACAGATACATCTGACATAGTTAGCAGTCTGCCAGGGTTGCACACTTGTCCTGTTGATAGTGTTCACATGACTGCGTGAAAAGATGGTAACATATGCTATATGTGATACATTGCACCTGCTATGTTTTATGACATTCCATGCACACACTACTAGTGCCATTCTACTATTAATATGAGCACATAGTTGATATATGTGCATACTCTGCACACATTGTTGTTGTAATGTTGACATCTGGTCTGTATTTTGACATACATGACATTTTAGTATTTTTGCCACATTTGTAGCACTGAGGTATTAAAAAGTCCCCTTGACAGTGCCCTTGTGTGTGATGTTTCATGGTACTTTGCAAGCCTTGTTTGTCATGCATGCTTCAGGCAGTTACCTCTGCTTAGGCTGTCTCATTGCACACCCCCTCCATTCATCTTTCAACCAGTCCCAACAACCCATATTCTTGCCCTAATCCAAAAACTGAAACCAGGCTCTCCTTCAGCAGACCAACTACCTGCTGAATATCTACAGAAACCTGCCAAATCAATTGCTTACCCCATCTCCATTCTAATCAATAAAAGTATTAGCAAAGGTCACGTCCCTAACATCTGGAAAGTCTCCCATATTATTCCCCTTCACAAAGGTGGAACCTCCACCGATTTCTCCAACTACTGTCTCATAGTCCTTCTTTCTCCTTTGGCCAAGATCTTGGAAAAATGCATGCATAGGCAATTGCTAGACCACCTACTCCATAATAACTTGCTCTCTAACTGTCAACATGGTTTCAGACCCTCCCATAGCACTACCACTGCCCTCCTTTCCTTTACAGATTGTATTAACAAAAACCGTAACTGTAATATGCTTTCCTCAGCACTATTTATCGATCTGTCAAAAGCATTTGATATGGTTAATTATCAAATTCTGACAGATATTCTCAAATCCCTGGCCTTAGATGCACTCTCTATCAAATGATTCCAATCCTACTTAGATCAAAGACAACAGGCTGTACTCTGGCAAAACACTCTATCTAACCACCTACCAGTTAACCTCAGTGTACCTCAGGGATCCATTTTAGGACCTCTCCTTTTCTCCATATTCATCAACGACCTTAATCTAGCGATTCCCTATGCTACTTGCATTCAATATGTAGATGACTCCACACTTGTATGCTCAGCCACAACCACCTCTGAACTTCACTCCCTTACCCAAAATGTATTTAACACTGTTGAACAATGGTTCACTCACCGTTGCCTTCTACTAAACCCCAAAAAAACTAAACTCCTCCTTTTCAATCCTAATTATAAGTCCTCTCCCATAGATGTTGCTGTTACATCCACTAATGGTACCATTATATCACCTGACCTAACTACCAAGCTACTTGGTATTACCATTGACAACAACCTTACCTTTGACATACATATAAATAACACTATTAAATCTGTCAACAAAAACTTGGCTCTCTCTATAGAATTAAACCCTTCCTGTCACCTACAGCTAGGACTACTATTGCACTCACTCATCCAATCTCTAGACTCCTCTATGACTCAAATATTTTCACTAATCTATCTAAGAATAACCTCAATAAATTGGAAATCTCATACAATAACATAGCCAGATTTGCTACTGGTAACCCATTTAGAACACACCATTGCCTTAATTTAAAGGAGCTTCAGTGGTTGGAACTACAGAATCTGCTCAAATACCACCAACTAATCACTGCCCACAAGACTCTTTACCAACCTTCCAATACTCCTACTCTATCCACCACCATCCCCCCCTATCACAATCTGAAGTCCTTACGTTCATCTCAGAAACTTCTAATTAACACATCTAAATCTAACAACAGGGCTGGGGATTCTCTCTTCTCTAATACTGTGGGAAAATTTTGGAATCTCCTACCCAGCGAACTTTCCTCAGTTTCCTCTATATCACTCTTCAAAAACAGACTGAAACTTTTCCTCAAAACACACTGGTTATGCCCCTGTATTAAACCTGACTAATTCTCCACTTGAACCGTATACTGTCAGCATATTCTATACCTTACCTTTCTCACTCTGTATTTCATTATTTCCATCCCTCTGAATACCTACCTGTAAGAGGAAAAAAAATTATTTTATTTTTTTACTACACTCATTTTTTTCAGTCTGACTTTTATTGTACCGTACTTGTATATGGAATTAGCCTGTATACCTCCCCTTTTTTCTATATTAAGTAATGTACTTACTTGCTATTTTGAATGCATTTCATATGGTATTAACTTATGTCCTCTCTGTAATATTTCTGTATTATCCAATTTTGTACTTGTATACACATCTGAAGTCATTTTATATTGTCCTGCAACTTTATTATCATGTGTGTCATGGAGCTTTTCTCCCCGGGCCTCTACTGAAAATGGACATATATCCAGTTAGACTAGCCCGGTCAACAAATGTAAAATAAATAAAATAAAAATAAATATATTATATTCTCGGAAGTCGACAATGTCGAATCTGACATTGTCAGCACAAGAATATTGAACAGTCAGAATCTAGAGCGTGTAAATGGAAATCTCCATATGGGGAGATTTCCATTTACTGCAATGTAGTGCGGTCTCAGAGTTGGTATATTTAAGTAGTGGGGGGCTTGCCCCCCTGCTTAAACCCATTGGGATACTTTTTTCTTTTTTTTTATTTTGTCTTTTTATAAGGTCGACATTTGAAGACATTGACCATATGGTGTCGACCATATGTTGTTCGATGTTTTCAACCGTCACTCATAATATAGACCCTTGCTATATGGCATTAACAGCAAGGATTGAAATTCACCATGTTTTTTTTAACAGTTTATGATGGTATCATATTAATGGCACAAATAATTAACTAATGTATTGCCTGGCCTTGTTATTATGGCAAAACACCACTTCAGTTTCTCTTCTGATATGTGTGCAGGAGGACACAGGGGACAGAAGTCACAGGCATAGGCATTGTAGGGTGTGACCACAAGTACAGGACCAGGCTACACAGCAGCATCTGACCCACAACCTTAAGTCATGACAAACCACCCATACATGGGTACACCGATTAAAGATTGATGTTCAGGTGTTGCCCCACCACAGCAGCACAGATTGCATCTAATGGCAGTTACCCACTAGATGTACACACTAAGCATCAGACATAACAACATAATCATAACATATTACAATATGAACATATGCAAATATATTACAAAAGGGATCACCATCTCAGGGCACAAATGACATTGGTATGCATACACACTCAAATTGCAATATCAATGTTTGGAAAACAATAATGGACACATATCAGCACTACACATTCCTATCTCTACAATATAATAACATAAACAAAGAGAAACAACACAGAACATAATGCAGAATGCTTAATATCTGCAAAAAAAAAATATCACACTAAAGTGGTAATTAATAATATGAGCCAGTTATGTTTAAGACACTGTTGGACACACTCTATCTCAGGCTAGGGTGTCCAAACTGTTGTCTCATACTGTGGTCCACTCTGCACTGACCATGTACAGAAACAAATTACCCTGGTTGCTTCAAAGAGGAGATTCATGGGGTGACAACACCATGTTGAGGTGATTAAGAATGATTGTTTGTTAATGGTTGTGTTGTGACTGGTGGGACCACAGGTAATGTGCCAGCAGTTGAATTCTATGCATGTTGGACTATAAACAGTGATGCCTGATGGCCAAAGGTGGTTCTGCAGACAGGTGTTCTGCCTCTCCCATGTTGCAATCTGCTGAGCATAGTCAGAGCATGTAGAACCCTACTGGTACTATGGTACTGCTACAGTAAGGTAGAGACCAGACTATGGCACTGCGGCAGTATGGTACAGACCAGACTATGGCACTGCTGCAGTATGGTAGAGACCAGGCTATGGCCCTGCTGCAATATGGTAGAGAACAGGGTTCCTACCAACAGTGCTACAGGTAGCAGACTTTCATTCTGAGTGTCCAGTGCCACCATTATCCCACCATGTCTGTGCCCTTGTCCTTCATGCATCACACGTAACTGGTGTGCCTCATGATCTGTGGCAAGTAAAGTGCACAGATGTCTGACCCATGCAGTTGCTCTGAATGTTCATTTACCTGTAGCAGAAGGCAGACACCCTCTTACACCTGGCTATGGACAAAGTCTACACACCTATGTCGACAGCGATGCCCTCTTTCAGGTTGCTGTGCGGAACTGCCATTAGCAGTGGTCTCAACTGGCGTCTGTCATTCAGTGGCCCACCCTTTTCAACATCCAATGTCCCATCATCCTCTGAATGTCCAGACAAGTTCCCTTCCTCATTTGAGGCTACAACTGCAGCAACATCACTCTCAACATCTTGGACGCATTTTCCCAATACACCAATGTCCTATGTGCCAGGGGCCATAATACCATGCTGAGACACATCTGAAACCACATCATGATCACTAGATGGATGATATGTATGATGTGCTACAAGATACAAAGACACAGATCAGAACAATATGCTTACATCACATGATGGATATCAAAAACATATGATATCTATATCTCACTGCAATGTTACAAATAATAATGACTGTACATGAGGTTTACAGTATGTATATTCCATGGAATTTACATACATGGAGTATATTATTAGGTTACAAAGCCAACATACATTATATATGTGAAGAATACAAACAAAATACACACCTGCTATCTCACAGGAAGATGTTACTGTTGAAGAGGGATGACCTTCAAATATTGTAGGGAGAAAAAAACAACATTAATGATCACATCATTGCCACCATTAACCAGGTGAACACAGTTAAAAATACAGAAGGTGTGACATACACATCCCAGTTGTATTTGCACTTGATGAGTTGATGCAAACCAGCCTAGGAATGGGAAGAATGGCACAGTATTAATGGAGGACATCCACAGGATTAACAGAAATAACAGGTATGAAACATAGTTAATAACATACCCCTGAAAGACTCCTGCTATGGAGAGGTTCTGGATTGTACTATGGATCCTGCATTTGGAAAGCAAAGAGAAAAACAACACAATCATTTATTTAGCAAAAAACAGTACTGACAGCAACACATATACAGCACAGTAATGTGGGCTGCAAATACTCATATGATGGACATTGCACCTATGCACCAGCTAGGCCTGTGCTGAAAAATATTGAAATAAGACAAATTCAAGTGAAGTACTCCAAAATAATCCTTTATATGAGCGCTTTCATTCACTTCAGTGATATGAACTTCTTGTCTTGAAGAATGGAGTATTGAATGAGAACCAGGCTAAGGAACTTTAACATGACAGACATATGGAGCTGGATCGCAAGGGAGTGCCAAAGATGGACAAAGATCAACTGCATTGGAACACAGGTTCACCAACATTATGATGACCTGCATTGGGAGGATGTAGAGGAGTTTTGATGGAGGGTCGCTGAGGTGAGGAGGCAGCCTATAGATCCCTACAGTGAGTGCCACTACCCTACATATACCTGAAAATTTATTACAGAATTTATAGATATATATCTGCCCCATATCTATCAGATGGATGTTTTTATACCCATTAAGTAGCTATTGTGATAATTAGCTTATGATGATAATTCAGTGGATGTGGTAATTTCAGCTCTTATAAGAGTGTGTTTGATTCCCACGCTGTTAATTTATTTAATAATGTTTATAATATACATAAAAATAAATAAAATAAGTCACACTAAAAACAACGACCAAGAAAATATAATTCAAATCCAGTGACAAACTCAGGACAACTGACTCTTTATTAAAATAAAAATAAAACATCACCAATGATAAGCACTTCATCTTGAGAAAGAGACTTCATCAGGTGATCATCATTGATACACAACTGTTTAAATACCTTTCTTAATAAATTCATTAAACAGTCATCATGAAAAAATTATTGAACCAACTGACTCTTAAAGTTCCAACAATTTAAATACAAAAGTGAACCATTATATCCAAATAAAAACATATGAAATTTGTGTAAAATGTAAACACATTTAAACTTTCATTCAGAAAAAAGGAAAGATTTCTCATCTACTAATGTGATCCTCTTATATATGAGCTGCCTTCTCTTTTAAAATGGGTTTAAGAGACACATTTTCATTAAGACTGGGGGGTAAAGTAGCACTCAGCCTCAGCTCCCATACCACTTCTGTTTTTAATAGTCTTGTTTTCCAGTCAACTCCTCTAGGGTTGGGTTTTATCATTTCTAAAGTCCTCAAATGAAAAATTAGTGCATGTGTTAGAATGTTTGTAAAGTTCACTAGTTTATTTTTTGATGTTAATATTATACACGTTCATATATTCTAAACTTTAAGGGTCTCTCTGTTTTCCCTATGTAGAAGGCAGAACATCCCTCACATTTGGCTAAATAAACCAGCCTATTAGAGCAGCAGTTTCTTTTTTTAGAAAAATAACCTGTTATGCAACCCATTATCCAAAATTAATTATTTCACTTTTTCAATTAATGGGCATTGCTTACACATGCCACATGGACTTGTTTCTTTCTTGGGAACAGTAGTATTTATTGTACTCCCCTCGAATATTTGCTTAAAATTTCTTCCTGTTTTCCATGTAAATCTAGGCTCATGTCCTATTAAATCATACAATTCTTTTCTCACTGGATTTGAATTATATTTTCTTGGTCGTTATAATATACATAAACATGAACTTTGTAGATGTACGTATGTTTTACACCATATAATGACATCATTTCACATAGCCACTGTCCTCGTGCATCACTAATGTCTATACCGCCTAGGCTGAGGATGACCGTGCACTTCGCAGTTTTTCATTATATTACCACAGTATCGCCTACTGCACTATTATACATCAGAATAAAAATGCATACATAACTTTTTTAATTAATTCTTCCTAATAAAGTAAAAAGTCATGTTTATTTAAATCAAAAAGGAATGCCTGTCTGAATGCTTACACGTATGTTATCAGTTATGTGTTGATAGCTGTTATTTCTTTAGAAGAAAATGTCCAATAAGTGTTTGAAGTTTCCATATTCATCTATTGTCCACAGAAATTCAAATAAACACCAGCAATACCTGTTTGTTAAGAAGAAATTCCTGCTGTTTGTTAGCTTAGTCTGTAAGGAAACCAGTCTCCATGCCTACATTTTGGCATGCTATGGATTCCAATCCACATAGGGGAAACATACCGGAAATTGTTATCTTGGTTTAATTCACCCATAGCATTTCTTTAAAGAAGCATATTCCACTTATCATATCTTTTGGGCAAGGTTGCAAACAACTTGGTTATTTATCGAATTCATATGAGCATATTCATAATAGGTAATGGTCTGTTAGCATCAGCTTTTTAACAGCAGGGACAGTAACGTTTGCTACAGACTGTTATATGTCTGACCAGTGCTTTTGTTAATATTGTATACTTTTTAAAAGTGCTATCAAGTTCTGCTTTATCATTAAATATCACATTCAATTCAAAAATGCCATCATCCTTATCTTTTGAGGAAGTGAGATTGGCAGACGTACAGTTGAAATGCAGAACAGGGAAGATGTATGTATTTGCTTAGAGATGTACACTTTGTCAAGGAATACCGTGAGCCTCACACATACTTTACTGTGTTCCGTATGTACAGCAACTTGTATGGTTCTGTTCATATAAGAACTATGACACATAACACTGTCCCGTTGTCTGAGGAATTAATGATTTCCATTACTGTCTCTGACTACATTGCTGACATGAGTGATGTTTCTGAAACTCTTTACCTACATGACTTGAAATCCTTTGCCAATATCCACATTAGTAGAACAGCCACATCCAGCTGTCATAAAATCAAGGCATTTCACTGGATTCAACAGATGCATTTTCAGTTAAGATAGAATAATTAGGCAAATAGCTTTCAAGGTTAGAGACTGGCTGTACATTGTAGTTGTAGGTTTTAATCTCACATCCTTCAATCTGTGTTCAAAGATGTTAAAACATGTATATAACACAGAAAATGTGTATGGTCATTATGTACCTTCTTCACACTAGAAAGTGTTTTGAGCAATTTATATATTATTGTTTTTTTGAGGAATACATCATTCCTAACTTCTCTTTTCTGATTCCAGGTGATGAAGATTGGAACAGGAACCAAGCTCTGTACAATGAGTTTATACACAGACTTAAGGAGCAGTGGATTGAGAGAGGTATGTTGATTACTTTTGTGTTTTAGGAAATTAGGAAATTAAATACATCTGATCCTGTTTACAGGTCAATATTTTCCACAATAACATGCATATTGATTAGAATGCAGTAATATCCATTATGCAACTGTACCGTAAGTGAACTTATTGCACTATAGCTGTACTTACAACAGTGACTTAAATCCAGAAATGTTGAATTTCATGAATTATTGTCATTATTTCACCACATGGTGTTTGAATGGTACTCAGCAGCTGGTTTGGTGAATCTGTCACACATATTTTGAGGTGGATGTTTTGCGTACAAGTCTTAGTGCTCTGATTACTACTTATAATCTATGTTTGGCACACTTATATGTGTGGCTGTCTTTTAAATGACTGATATGTTGTGTATAACCTACCTGTTCACAGACTGAATGGATGCCTGCTGTCTCAGTGTTTGCAGACTGTGTGGCATGCTTTTCATTTTGACATTGTTATTGCATCTACCTACACCACCTTGGTGTTTTTTTTTTTATAAAACACAGTGGTAGCCTCGGTTTAATTAATCTCATGCAGATAGATGTTTCTTTGTAGCAGTTTGTAATTAGCACACTCTACAATTCAGCACTGATATTGCATCTGCCTACAACACCTTGGGTGTTTTTGTTAAAACACAGTTATAGCCTATGTTTACTGACATTTGTGCAAACAGACATTTCTTTGCAGCAGTTCATAATCAGCACACCCCGCACTTCAATACTGGTATTGCATCTGCCTACAACACTTTGGGTGTTTTTATTAAAACACAGTTATAGCCTAGGTTTACTGAAATGTGTGCAAATAGACATTTCTTTGCAGCAGTTCATCAACAGTCCCCCTGCAGTTCAACATTAATATTGCCTCTGCCTATAAAACCTTGGGTGTTTTTGTTAAAACACAGTTATAGCCTAGGTTTGCTGACACTTGTACAGATAGTCATTTATTTGCAAAAATTAATAATCAACAAGCATCATCAGAATGTTTGCATTTTGCAGGCTAATGACTGGTATTAATTATAGGTAGATAATACATAGAGTTGTACACATACAACAATTCATACCTCTCAGCTGTACACATATTTGCAGAATGTCCACATTTTTGCCTCAGATTTTTGGCCCGTTTTTCATAAAATTGTAGTTTTCTAGCAAATTAGTGGCAAATTATTAAAGACTGAAGTTAGAAAATAATAATAGACATTTGAGTTTCAGACTTCATACCCTTCAGAAAATTCATGCTAATGCAGAATCCATTATTCTATCAATTCTCTAAGTTTGTAAGAGCAATATTTAAAAATTAACCTTGCTTTTGGACCTTTGTCCCACTTTTATTTTATGGCTTTGTCAAGATTTCTTGCTCTAAGAGGTGAGAGGTATGAATATTGTCATTATATCATAAATTACAAGCTGCAGTGACTGAACATCTAAAAAATGTGTTACTCTTGTGTTTATTATATTTATGTGTGTTCAGCCAATTATCATGCTGCCTGGCTTAAATGTTTGTCATATGGCTTGCCTATTGTCCATTATAGTGTCATATCACTTTCTTGTCATTTTAACAATGATACTTGGTGGCTGTTCATACAATCATTACATGCAGACCGTACAATCTCTAGATTTGAACATTCATACATTTTTGCTGACATCCTGTTTATGAATAGGGCATTGAGGGCCTGGCATTTATAAGGTACCACTGTCCATAATGGAAGTGTGTCTTTGTAAATCTTCATAATTTTCATATTAAGTTCTGCTATGATCTTCATGGGATTTTCTTTTCTTTTCTTTTCTGTTGTGTTTAGAATTACTCTTGACAGTGCATGGGACCAGTGGATGTTCTCCTATCAGATAATGACTACAAGCACATGCCAGGTCACTGCCAGAGTCTTCCGATCATTATGATGATGATGATGACAATAATGTGTGCTCCATTTGTGTTATGCTGCTAACATGCTGATTGCTATTCCATTGCTTTGACTGTATATGCATAAAATGTAGTTGTCATGCTTATGTGTTATTTTCATGTGACATTTTCTTCTGTTTCAGTGTGTACACTTTCCTCCCACATTCAGATGTCTAGTGATTGTACTAGTTAATCTGCAGCTAGTCCTGCAAGTCATAGCCTGTAAACATGTGTTTTAGGGAACAATGGCAAGCAACATATGTTGCCCATAGTCCATCACTAACAGTGAGTTAAAGTTTGGAATAGTGTATTGCCATATCACGTATGTACAACAGAAGGACATGTCATTCCCCATGTGTTCAGGATAACAGTTGTCAGGATTCCCCACTGTCATGATGTGGTATTGTGTGCCACAGGCTGGCAATACTGCTGCTATGTGGGAGCATGTACAGGTGTATCACAGATATGTGCAGCCCTACTTTTGCATCATATCTGTAAACGGTATTACACATAACTTATTCTTATTCAGTACATTCAGCCATGTTTGCTGAATCCTAAATTTTCACATCCATTACTTATTCACATTAATTTATTCCTTCCGCAGATAGATGTACACATTAACTGATTGTACATGTGTCTGCACATACTCAGATCCATACTGACACACATTTCTATGTTTGACATCTGAGCATTGAGTGACTTCCCACTGAAGCCCTGTAATGATGTTCACTGGAGTGTCCTCTGCTTAGTAATGAGCAGTGTGGGTGTCATACACCTGCGTTTGTTTATTCAGCATTTGCATGACAGTGTATTATGTGTTTGAAATACTTAGCTTGCTTACCTGTGCATGTCGATGTTACATGACTGCACATTACTGTGTGTATGTGTATTTAATACATGGCCAGTTCTGTGAACTTCAGCAATTATTCTGCCCATGTGACATGCATTTTACATTTAGTTAAATGTATTTTGCTTGGGCTTCTAGACCTCCCCGTGTGCTGTACACATACATTTGCAGTATGTCAACTTACCTTGTCCTGCTTTTCCCTGATGTGGGCCCAGGTTGTCCAACTTCCTTCCACCTTCATAATTTCAATTATATTTTGCAGACATGTTTGCCTTTGTTGCAGTTATTGACCATTGCCATGTATTAGTTTGACACAGTGAATAGCCAATGTATGGCCATTTTACAATGTGAGACATCTGCACACAAGTTGCTGGCTACTGCTTGCAATACGTCCTTGTTCTGATTATACTTGTGTGGTAACCAGAATACTTTGTTCACATCCATGTACACAATCTACAATATTTATTAAACTGTGGTGTTATACTTTTGTAAATGTTCTAGCATGTCATTGGTGTGTGTATGTATAGTGACCTTTATTTCAGGTACACTCCAATTAGGGTACTACACACCTGCACCTGTGTACTGGATTTGGCATGGCCTATATGTGTAACATATACGCATTCCATTACATGTTTGTTTGGATTGTGTACACCTTCTTGTGTATGTAGCAGCCATCTTGTTATTTTTTTTTTGGGCAGTATTTCTGTTTGGCACAGTGCTTAGCTGCTTGCCTTTCACATGCATAATTGTAGGTCTGGTCCTGTCCTCTCCTGGTGTTATCTACCACTGTTAGACCTACATTTGCTCATCTGTGATTTTGCTGGGCATACACCTGCTCTGCTGACGGACTACTAGGATATGATGGATAGGTATTTTCATTGCTGTAATTCCAATACAGACTGCATTTCTGTGAACTGGTGGAAAGCTGATATATTTGCTTTGAGCAGAGTTGGAATCTATTCCCAAACTGATAAGTACACTTTTTGCAACTTAATTTGCACTGTGCTGTATTTATACATTTGCTTATTATTTATAGTGGTGCTGTACTGTTTCTGTCCCTTGTTGTCCCCAATGTGTTTTTTCCTCAGGGTAGCTCAGAAGCTAGTTTCAAGTAGGGGGTTGTTGAGCCAGCCCACATCCTAGCTGTTAGTCATTTCCTTGAGTTGTATTTTCATTGCTGTAATTCCAATACAAACTGCAATTCTGTGAACTGGTGGAAAGCTGATAGATTTGCTATGAGCAGAGTTGGAATCTATTACAAACTGATAAGTACACTTTTTGCAACTTAATTTACACTGTGTTGTATTTATACATTTGCTTATTATTTATAGTGGTGCTGTATTTCTGTCCCTTGTTGTCTCCACTGTGTTTTTTTTTCTCAGGGTAGCTCAGAAGCTAGTTTCAAGTAGGGGGTTGTTGAGCCAGCCCACATACTAGCTGTTAGTCATTGCCTGAGGTGTATTTTCATTGCTGTAATTCCAATACAGACTAAATTTCTGTGAACTGGTGGAAATCTGATAGATTTACTGTGAGGAGAGTCGGAATCTAGTCCAAACTGATAAGTGCACTTTTTGCAACTTAATTTGCACTGTGCTGTATTTATACATTTGTTTATTATTTATAGTGGTGCTGTATTGTTTCTGTCCCTTGTCATCTCCACTGTGCTTACCACCCACCCTTCCTGTTCTTGTTTTGGTGGTAATCTTGGTGGCTTTGAAACTGCCTGCCCCTCTTGTAAATTTGTATTTGGATACTCGTTCTGGGCCCATCTCATTTGTTCACTCAACTGAGTGCAGTGAGATCATATTCTGATTTCAGGCACTCCTACTGTGTACAAAGACAGCATTTGGGAAGGACAACCCCTGTAGCCTCTTAATCCTGCTCTGTTCCCTCCCTCAAAAAAAAAAAAAAAATATCTATATATATATATATATATATATATATATATATATATATATTCTTTATTCAGCTGTTCTTACTGTAACGGTCTTAGTTGCTGTTCTGCGTGCTATCTGTTCAGTCGCTCTTACTCTGCACTTATTACTTCTTGTTAGTAGCCTTCTAATTTAATGCCTTTTGTACTTGTTTTTTAGTATTTTTTTAATTTAATTGCATTTAATTAAACTGTATTTGCTGTAATATTGCTACACATATGTGCTAGCCTGCACGGCATTTCAATTGTATATACTGCTGTTTCAGCTGCTTTTCTGTAAAAAAAAAAATTCTAAGCTTGTTTCATGCCTTTCCTGTAATGAGTCTAGTCCACCAAGACAGTTTGTAAGCTCCTGAGCCCCCCAAGACTTTCTGTGTTGGAGGGAAGCCTTCTAGCTTATCAGTGGGAGGTTTCTGGCCAAGGAATTATATCTTTGGGAAGCTTTTTCATCTCTTTCAACCTTAAAAGCCTGTGTTTGCGCTTGTTTCCTGCCTTTCCTTTTACTAGTCTAGTCCAGGTACAGATTTGCTGTATCCAGGACTCTTTGTAAGCTTCTGAGCCCCAAGCCTTTCTGTGTTGGAGGGAAGCCTTCCAGCTTATCAGTGGGAGTGGTAAGCATTAGGTAGCCTATCTACCACAAGAGGAGTGGTCCCTGGCCCAGAATTTGTAGCTATTGTCCGTTTTGAGCAGTTTTCTTCCATTTCTTTCAACTTTCTGGTTTGAAAGCCACATTTGCACTTGTTTCCCTGCCTTTCCTGTAACTAGCCTAGTCCAGATACAGAGTTGCTGTATCCAGGATTGTTGGTAAGCTACTGAGCCCCCCCCAAACCTTTCTGTATTGGAGGAAAGCCTTCTAGCTTATCAATAGGAGTGATAAGCGCCAGATAGCCTATCTACCACAAGAGGAGTGGCTCCTGGCCCAGAAATTGTACCTTATTGGCCGTTTGAATAGTTTTTTCCCATCTCTTTCAACTTTCTGGTTTAAAAGCCACATTTATGCTTGTTTCCTACCTTTCCTGTAACTTGTCTAGTCCAGATACAGACTTGCTGTATCCGGGACTGTTGGTAAGCGTCGGAGCCCCCCAAGCCTTCTGTGTTGGAGGGAAGCCTTCTAGCTTATCAGTGGGAGTGGTAAGCACTAGGTAGCCTATCTTCCATGGGAAGAGTGGGTTTTGGCCAACAACTTGTAGTTTATTGGCCGTTTAGGCAGTTTTCCATCTCTTTCAACTTCCTGGCTTAAAAGCCTGCATCTGTGCTTATTCCCCACCTTTCCTGTAACTAGTCTAGTCTAGGTACAGATTTGCAGTATCCAGGACTCTTTGTAAGCTTCTGAGCCCCCCAAGCTTTTCTGTGTTAGAGGGAAGCCTTCTAGCTTATCAGTTGGAGTGGTAAGCATTAAGTAGCCTATCTACTACAAGAGGAGTGGTTCCTGGCCCAGAAATTGTAGCTATTGGCCATTTGGGCAGGTTTTCTCATCTCTTTCAACTTTCTGGTTTAAAAGCCACACTTGTGCTTGTTTCCCGCCTTTCCTGTAACTAGCCTAGTCCAGATACAGAGTTGCTGTATCCAGGACTGTTAGTAAGCTTCTGAGCCCTGCAAGCCTTTTTGTGTTGGAGAGAAGCCTTCTAGCTTATCAGTGGGAGTGATAAGCACTAGGTAGCCTATCTGCCACAAGAGGAGTGGTTCTGGCCCAGAAATTGTAGTTTATTGGCCGTTTGGGCAGTTTTTCCATCTCTCTCAACTTTCTGGTTTTATAGCCCGTGTTTGCACTTGATCCCCACCTTTCCCATAACTAATCTAATCCAGGTACATATTTGCTGTATCCAGGACTGTTTGTAAGCTTCTGAGCCCCCCAAGCCTTTGTGTTGGAGTGGAGCCTTCTAGCTTATCAGTGGGAGTGGCAAGTACTAGGTAGCCTGTCTACCACAAGAGGAGTGGTTCTTGGCCCAGGAATTGTAGTTTATTGATCATTCGGGAAGTTGTCCATCTCTTTCAACTTTCTGGTTTAAAACACCACATCTGCACTTGTTTCCCATCATTCCTGTAACTAACCTACTGGAAAACACTAGAAAGCCTTAAACTGATACAAGCCTTCTAGCTTAAAAGAGAGTCTTTGGAGTGATTAAGTATCAGTTTTCTGTATTTTCTTGCTGTACTTAACTGTTTTCTACCTAAACGCTGATTTTCCAGTGTTTATTGTGATTTAAAAGCTTGTTTTTTTAACATACTGTACTTTTTTGAATGAGTGCACTTTTAAAAAGTCTTTTTTTGTTTAAATAATTTGTTTAACTGTTGTAGGCTACACACTAAAGTACGATAGCATTTTCTGATCACTTGTAGTTGTTTAAAGCTGTTTTAAGTGTACTTTTTATTGTTTTTGCCTTATCTTTAAAAAAACAAAAAAAAAAAAAACAAAACAAAAACATTCCTTGTTTCCCACCCTTCTAAGCTAGTATAATCCATTTTTCAGGCTAGTGCTGAATTCAGAGCTGTGTTACAAGTTTCTGAGTTGCCCATACCTTACTTGGAAAGAAGGAGGTTTTTCTGTTCACCTGTGAGAGAGGGAGCTTTGAGCAGCAATCTGTACCTGGAGGAGTTGTTCCAGCCCAGAAGTTAGTAGTTTAAAAAACGCATTTGCCCGGTTTTGCACACCGGGCAGCACCAGTTAGCTACGGTTAAATTATTCCCAGCTCCATTAAGTCTCCTCTTCAGTTTTTCCCTTGAAACTAGTCTAACTCTCAACCTAAGCACTCAAAAAGCATCCTACAGTCCAGCACTTACTCAGACCTAATAGCAAACACTAATATACCCCGACACTTGATTGCCCAGCAAGGCAAGGCTCTTTATCCACCCCTCACCAACCAAGCAACTAAGCAGCTCACCCTACTATTCAGGCATGACCAAAGGGCAACTTCAGGTGTACTCTCCAGTCCAGCTGGTGAACCTGGGTATCCTGAAGCAATGTTACAACTGCCTCATGTACACAGACAACCCACTCCTCCTACCACAAAACACTAACATATGTGAGAGATGCAATTATGCAGCCAAACTGGAGGCTAAGGTCTCTCCACCCAAGACTAGAACAGACAGTCATGAGGAGAAGGTTAACATTTGCACCACACCTCCAAACTCACATAGACCTACTAAACCAGCACTGGCAAAAAATACACATAAATACACTAAATCATACTCGGAAGCTCTAAATAAAAACCCGCAAAAGTATCAGAGAGCTCCAAAGCAGACACCCAAAAAACCTGCACCTCCCGTCACAAACCAGACAACACATAAAACACAAAATCAATGTGCCGCACAATCACAGCCCTTAAGGCAAAATAACATACCTAACACACTAGTAATAGGTGACTCTATAGTCAGGCTCACTGAAGTCCCACTCACTAGGCTGGACAAGGAGAAGGTTACTGTTAGCTGCCTGTTGGGAGCCAAAATCCACCACATAACACAAGCACTCAGGTCACTCCAGAACAAGTACAAATATTACTCTGTCATTGTTCATGTTGGTGTGAATGATCTGAGACATACCTCCCCAGACTACATGAAAAGAGATATGGCAAAGCTCTCTAATCATGTAGCCCAGGCGGGTATGACCCTGACCCTGAGTAGCATCCTGCCCTCACCAAGAATGATACCTCAGTATAAAGACAAAATGATCAATTTCAACAATTGGATAAGCTTCTGGTGTCATTCAAAGGGGATCCAGTGTCTGTCAGCCTGGGACGACAGGCTCGACAAGCCCTGTTGCTTCACAAGAGACGGCTTGCACCTGTCACCCCTAGGCTTTTGAATACTGGCCAAGGCTCTTGCTGCCCCTATAGTGTCTTTTTTAGGCAAGGCTCAAAAGTCAAACCCACCACTATAAACAGCACAAATAAAAAAATGAGGGTTATGCTACTCAACGCCAGCATGCGCTCGAAGCACTCCTCAGTATGGAGAATGTCGACAACTGTGCAGTAACCGAAACCTGGTTCAAGGCTCCAGAGAGCACTCCAGCACTATCAGGCTACAACACATGCCACACATTTTGGCCACAGAACATGGACCGAAACACAAAAGGAGGGGGTGTATCCATATTCATCAATGATACCTACACCTCCAGGTTAGTGGCTCAGCATGATACCTCTGAGATCATCCATGTGCAACCAACATTGGGCAAATCTGCAATGCAAATTGTGGCCTGCTACAGATCACCCTCCATGACCCAGGACCACCACTCTGCCTTTCTGGAGACACTGGAAAACATGAAGGTCCTACCGAACACCCTGATATTGGGCAATTTCAATTACCCTACCATTAACTAGGAAAACTACTTGAGTACAAACTCCCAGGCTCAATGCTTCCTGGAATTTATCATCTCAAATGCCCTGGATCAGCTGGTAAACTCTCCTACCAGAGGTGAAAACATATTGGACCTGGTCATCACCAACATGGGCGACATGTGTTCCGCAGCAGAGGTCAACCTTTCACTGGTTGGATCAGACCATAAACTAATCACTCTGGATGTCCGCACCCCACCACCACCCCCAACCAAGGAAACCATAGTGAAAAAGTTTTCTAAAGCAAACTTCACCTTACTTAAGACAGAGGTGGTAAGTTTCACAGCCCCCACGCTAAAGGATAATGTTGCCCAAGATGCAGAATCCTTTACAAATGCACTCTATGAGCACCTACAAGGATGCATGGATCGTGCCATCCCTAGCAAAACCAAGACTCACTCCACTAAGAGAAGGAAACCAGTTTGGTGGACCCCTGCCATAAACAGGTTATACAATAAAAGGAGGAAACTAGTTCAGAAAAAAAGCAAATCCCAAGAAAGAAAGACATCCCTGATCAGTATCAGTAAGAAACTAAGGTCCCTCATAAAATCATCCAAGGCTAACCTCAAAAGAAAAATAGCCAAGGATTCGAAAGATAATCTCAAAGCCTTCTTTAGCTATGTCAGGAATCTAAGTGGCAACTCACAGATATGCTCTGAGCTAGTGCAAAATAACACAAAATATACTGAACCTACTGATATTGCCAACATCCTGGCAGATAAATTCAGTGCAAACTTCACCCCACTCTCACCTCCAAAATGACCCACAACAATACCAGAAAAGTGTAGTGTCCCGGAAATCACAGATGCACAGGCGAAAACAGCACTTTCAAAAACCAAAAACACAGCATCAATGGGGCCAGATGGTATCCCAGGATGCGTCTTGCACAAACTACAGAATGAACTAACCCCCCACCCCACCTAAACATGCTGTTCAACCTCAGCCTCTCCACAGGCTACATGCCCATAGAATGGTGCACAGCAACAGTTATTCTGCTCCACAAAGGAGGGGCCACAACTGATCCTGGTAACTATTGCCCCATAAGCCTGACTAGCCTGGTCTGCAAGGCTATGGAGCGCATCATCATGGGACTCATTAACAAAGACATTGGAAACCTCCAAATACTTGATCCGACCTAGTTCAGCTTTGTTAAGGGCAGATCATGCCTATTAAACCTGGTTGACTTCTTTGAGACAGTCACCAAGGCCATAGACGAGTGAAAGGTGGTTCACACAGCCTATCTTGACCTCATCAAGGCGTTCAACACCATTCCTCACTCAGGTATTACAGAAAAACTCACCAGCCTGTACATAAACCCTTACATCACAAGATGGGTTGCCAACTGGCTTACAGATAGAACTCAAGCGGTAAGAATAGCAGGCTCCAGGTCCGAATCTAAACCAGTCACAAGTGGTGTCCCACAAGGCTCAGTCCTGGGACCCCTACTGTTTGGCATATACTTCTCAGATGTACAAGCAAACACGGGAGGACTATGGCTAACCAAGTTCCCAGATGACTGAAAACTAGGGGCCATAATTGACTCTCCGGCTGACACGGACATCCTCCAAAAAGGCCTTACTGAGAAGGACACCTGGTGTCAAAGTCATGGCCTCAAGCTAAATGCCAAAAAATGCATAGTCATCCCATTTGGGAAAAACAAAACACCCACGAATTACCACATAGGTGGCAGCCTCCTTAATACATTAGAGGTAATAAGAGATCTGGGAACCCAGGTAGATAGTAATCTCTCCTTTGACAATCATAATGCCAAAGCAGTTAGGAAATCCTTCTATGTGGCCCATCTAATTACTAAAGGGTTTGCATCTAGAAATAAAGAGGTTATAGTGCCCCTCTACTCGTCACTCATCAGACCCATCATAAAGTACAATGCTCCATTTGGGATATACCTCTCAAGACACTTCCAACAGCTGGAAAGTCCACAATAGTACCTCACCAAGAGGATTATTGGCCTCAAACATATGTCCATGCAGACAGACTGAAAAAACTCCAGCTGTACTCAGTGGCATATTGCTTACTCAGAGGCGATCTCTGCCTGACTTACAAAGCCATGTCCAACTCAGAATTGATGGACATGCTCCACCTAAAGAAATCCCAAGTCACTGTGAGCCACATGCTCTAGTGAGCTAAACCTTGCCACAACAATAAATAGAACATGCTGGAAGGAGAGATTCCTGTCACAGAGACTCCCCCATGCTTTGGAACAAAATTCCTAACTACATTAGGCAGAGCCCCTCACCAACACTCTTCAATAGAAACCTTGACGACTGGATGGGTAAAAGAAAATACACCCCTGGGATCATTTAATTGGCTCTGCTTGACAGAGACTCAGTTAATTAATCAGTGGGGTGGCAAAAGCCGACACACTCTGGCTAGGCTTATAAATGCCCTCTGGTAGATAGCCTAGTACCTACCTATGAACCTATGTGTATATTCATCGAATTTGTATTGTGATCCTAATTTTTTTACCCTCCAACACACATCTATCATTGGTCATACACATACAAGAATGTCGGAATTTGATAGTGCATAGGTACATATGTTTTTTGCATTTCACCACGGCTGGTGTGCATTCCCACCCTGTCCCTGTGTGACAACATTCCATTGCCTGTGTAGTGCAGTGTGACGTCTGTTTAACTTACCTGTTCTTACTGTTTTATCCAACCTTTGTCATGCATTATGATTTTTGTTCTATGGGTATACCTGCTCTGATGACCTTCTCCTCTTCTTTGGTCACCTTTCCTTCTATTCTTAAAAAAAAAAAAAAAATGCCCATAACCCTCAAACTTTCATAGGTTAATAGGTGTGTACTAGGATAATGGCCCTGCAGCCTTTACAAGCCTAGCCCATAGGATTATCCTGGCATCATGCCATCCAAACTTAGTTCCTAGTGCTTCTGTCAAGCAGAGCCACTGGAGTGATCCCGGGGTGAATTTTCTATTTCCCATCCACTCATCAAGATTTCTCTTGAAGAGGGCCAATGAGGTTCTCTGCTTGACATGTATGGAAAGTCTATTCCATAGCATGGGCAGTCTCTAGGTTATGAACCTGTCCCTCCAGCATGTTCTGTTAATTGTGGTAATGAGGTTGAGGTCTCTGGAGTGTGTGGTGTGAAGAGATTGGGATTTCTTTAGATGTAGCATTTCTAACAGAGCTGGGTCAGACATGGCTTTGTAAGTCAAGCAGAGATCACCTCTAAGTAGGCGATATGAGACAGAGAATAGTTGGAGTTTTTTGAGTCTGTCCATATAAGACATGTTTAAGGCCTAGGATCCCCTTTGTAAGGTACTTTTGTGGCCTCTCCAGTTGTTGCAGGTGTCTAGTGAGGTACATGCCAAATGGGGCATTGTACTCGATGATTGGCCTAATGATGGAAGAGTAGAGGGAGACAATGACCTCTTTCTTCCTGGATGCAAAATCCTTAGTAATGAGATGTACATAGAAGGACTTTCTGACCACAGTGGAAACGTGGTGGTCAAAAGAGAGGTTGCTGTCAACCTGTGTTCCCAGATCTCTTATAACACCTTATGTGTTCAGTGGACTACCATACATTTGGTAATTCAAGGGAAATGGTTTTTTTCCAAAGGGGATAAAGACACATTTTTTGGCATTGAGCTTAAGGCCATGGTTCTGACACCAGTCGTTGGTCTCATTGAGGCCTTTCTTTAGGATGTCAACATCACTTGGGGAGTTAATAATAGCACCCAACTTGCAATCATCTGCAGACTTTGTCAGCCAGAGTCTCTTTGTGTTGGCCTGGACTTCAGAGAAGTAGATACCAAACAGGAGAGGACCCAGGACCAAGCCCTGTGGGGCTCCACTCATGACTGGTCAGCAGCTTGACTTGGAGTGAGGTACTTTTACACTGTGGGTTCTATTTGTGAGTCAGTTTGCAACCCACCTAGTGATATAGGGATTGATGCCTAGCATAGTAAGTTTTTCTATGATTCCTGAGTGGGGAATGGCATCAAAGGCATTGGCCTGATCAAGGTAGGCTGTATGAGCCATCTTACTTTCAACCACAGCTCTTAAAGAAGTCGACCAAGTTGAGCAGGCATGATTGACCCTTCACGAAACCAAACTGTGTAGGATCCAGAGTTTGGAGATTCCCTATATCCTTGTTTATTAGGTCCCTCATATTTTCCTATTCTATCATCCCTCTTGTGTGCCCCTCTTTTTCACCCATACCCCACATCTTCTTCTCTATCTCCCACTTTCCTTGAATGTGTATATGAATTCCCCACACTAGTCCTGAACCCACTGTTAGTAAATGTTAGCTGTGGGATGTGGCCGTGGCTGCCCTTCACTTGTATTCATTCATCAGAATCCATAAGTGAAAGGAGGCATATTTTATTAGTACATTTTTTACACAGATATTCTTGTTGTCTCTGAGCTTACTACAAACATTGCTAATGATATATATTATAAACGGCATTGCAAGCAGGCATATTGTATTCATACTTGTCTTACGGAGATATTTGTAGTTATCCCTGAGCTTACAACAAAGAATGTTGATGATATATATTACAAATGGCATTGCAGCTTTGAAGCAAGTATTTTTGTTACTGAATGAATTATGGACATATCCATTGTTATCTGTAATGTTTCTGGGCAAATTTCTGAAAATATGTATTATGAATGCCATGCAGCTTACACTGGGTTAGCTGACATTTTTTTTTTGTATCATAATGGAGTCAGAGACATTCTATACTTGTCCTTAATATTACTGGACAATTTCTATTATATATATATATATATATATAAATATGTATGTGTGTATATATATATATATATATATATATATATATATATATATGGGTCTAGGACATTTCACCGAAAACACATCTCACCTAAACACAAATGACTGAGCACAAATCACTGAAAGCACAATTCACCTAAAACTCAATTCACTGAAACACATTTCATCTAAAGTTTGAGATGGCCTTGTCCCCACTGTAGTGTGACTCTGGAGTTAGTATATATAGTAGGGGGGTGGGGGGCACATAATTTAAGTAGATATCATGTTTGGAAAAGAGTAATATATTGAAATTGCAAATATCCATGTATAGAGTTCAAAATATTTAACATATGTGGGGGGTTATGCCCCCCACCCCCCCGATGTGGGGGCAGTGCCCCCCACCCCCCTACTATATATACTATATATACTAACTCCAGGGTCGCACTACAGTGTGGACAAGGCCATCTACAACTTTAGGTGAAATGTGTTTCGGTGAATTGCATTTTAGGTGAATTGAGCTTTCAGTGAAATGAGCACAACAATTTGAGTTTAGGTGAAATGTGTTTCTGTGAAATGTCCTAGACCCATATATATATATATATATATATATATATATATATATATATATATATATATATATATATATATATATATGTATAACTACCAGGATGCTTGAATCGTGGTAATTTTTCTGTAACTTTATTAATGTACAACACACTTTGATACCCATTTCTCATTATTTATGGATTACTTGTGGATTTGTTTAGTGTGCTGTTGCTACTGAGATACTCCATTGTGCACTGAGCTATTCAGAGTTTCTTGTGGTGCACTCACATATTATAATGTTATCCCCATGTTTATCACTTATAGTTGTGTAATGTGCCAAAATCCACAAACTTTATGGAATCCACCCTTTTGTTTTGTATGAAAGAAATGCCACCATTGCAGCTTACCACTAGACCCAATGTTAGTCTTCAAGCAAGTACATTATTTAACTGGATTGCTTCGATAATTTAGTCCAAACAAGGTGCTGCAACACCATAAAACTGTGGATAACAATGTATTTTCAGTTATGCTTAATATGATTGTCTTTCTTTTGTCTGAATACATCTACTACATTCCCACTGGACACAATTGTTTTATGTAAATGATAAATAGGCACAATTCCTGTGTGTCTCTCTGTATTCTTACCTTATTTGTTGTACAAGAAACTGTCTATTTAGCTTGTGTCCAGTCATTTGAAATAGACTTCTCTTCTCTTTTCCCTTGACATAGAGCATCTAATGTTTAGAGCTACCCTCTTTCTTATTTAGTGGTACTGGAAGTAACTCTGAATTTTAAGAACTTGTGTTTGAAATATATGTTGGTTTTGTTAACAACATGCATCTCTGCTCAATGATTTGCTCCTCAGTAGTTTAACTCTGTCCCAAATCAATAGTTTCATTCAGATATTCTCAGTATGTTTCATCCAAGATAGACTGTTGGAAGTATTCAACAATATTATGCATACTTTCCACCTTATTCATCTCCACTGGTTTTAACAGAATGGGGTACTCATAAAACTAAAGGTATATTTTTAAATGACGTCATTTCAAGTTACCACTGTGGTTTGTGTATAATTACCGAGAAACTAAACAAGGTTACAGCACATTTAGAAACTAATTGAACCCTTTTTGAAATCTTCCTTGTGGAATGTTTTTGGTTAACCTGTTTACCTTATAAATTTCAATGTGTTAAAAAAGGCCATCGTTTTGCATTACACTAGCAGAGCTCTTTCCAGTTCTGATTAATAAATGCAAGCACACACATCATAGCAGATGACTGGTTTAGTTAAACAGACAATGATTAGTTTATTTTTTGTAGGAAGTCAGCATATTACTAACTTTAAATCACTGAATGGAACAATTTAAGCATAGACTTAACGAGGATTACACTGTCAATGAAACTGATCCCAAAGGAGTGAGTCGTCACAGACTTATTAAAATGATCTGTCAGTTAAAAATCTTCTGCTTCACTCAAAGGAAGATAGTAAGGCAGCATATGGAGAACCAGAACATCTGAAAAAATTCACCATATTGACTTACCATATACTTCTTCCCTGCAGATACATACTTCAAAATGTGACTTAACATATTACTGGATAATACCAGCCAGTTTTATGTGTTTAATATATGAGAAAACATTATTCCTTAATTTAATTTCTATTCTTCCAACTGATGTCACTGTGGAATCAGAGCACATGCAATGTTAACTCTGCACTTCAGTAAAAGCCTTGTTAGGCAAACTGGAGAGAGCGAGAGATGGCATGTTTTATTCTGCAGTGCATGTCTTTCTCATATATTATGTTCTACAATAACAAAAGAAAAAGTGTCAGATCACAAATGATATGACTTTTAGAGAAGCTGCAACTTTGGAGAGCACTGCTGTCAAAATTTGAGTTTTGGCATACCACTTAACAAATTGCCTGTTTGGATTGGTATATCTTAATTCTGTACTCCCTAAAGAAATATATTACTGCAGGCAAATGAGCTAACAATCTGAGGAAGTGAAACAAATGGATTGTTTGATATTTATATCTGTGGGCACACTGTGGGCTATTATTGACTTTCAGTAAAGGTGACCACTAATTCTCATTCGCTGATAAGCGAACATATGAACTATTCCATGCTTGTCTTGGAGTCTATGGTAGCCAGTTAAACTTTGTGAAAATACTGATGACCACATTTTACTTAAAAATCATCAGAGAGCCATAGGAAGGGTAGGACAGAAGGGGCAGTAGCCATCATAATCAGCTTTCACGGGTGCACCAACTGGTATATGCTGTCTTAAAATTGTTTACATGTTGTCATTAAATTATTGCAATAATTTATAGTTAGCTTCCAAACTGTCAGCTTGTGTTTTTCTTTCTTTCATTCCTTCTGTTTGTAAATTGGCATGCTTTTTTGTTAAAAGTAGTTTACAAATAGTCTATCAATGATCACAGTCAGTTAATAACAGACTGCAAATTCCCAGTCTGACCTTCTTTTTCATGATATCATTTAGTTATTAGGTTGCTAGATTAATTATGCATTTCTGCCTTTAAAATGTTTGACAATTGACAAGCTGTCATTAAACAATTGCAGTCACTTATGCTAAGCACAGAGGATGCAGAATGCCCCAGCTGCCCAGGGCACCATATTGCCTTGCTGTGGCTCTTTTCATTTATTTATTTTTATTTATTTAACATTTTTTTACCGGGAAAGTCCAACTTGGAATGAACCAATTTTCAGCAGAGGCCTGGGAAAAAATGGCTGTCTTTGTAATGTGGGAGGAAACTGGAGCAGCTGGAGGAAACCCACAAGAATGCAGGGAATTCATGCAGACACTGCATAGAAGGCACCCCTGCCTAGAATTGAACCAAAGAACCTCTTGCTGTGAGGTGACAAGGAAAACCGTTGCACCCCTGCATCGTCCAGTTTAGTGAAAGACTACCTTGTTAATGGATATGGCTGTGCAGTGTTCAGGTTTTGATCGATGAACATTATTGTTTGAATCTGGAGTCTTTTTACTCTGCTGAAGGTCAGTATAATTGGCTCCCTCTCCATGGACTTTTAAGGCATTGATGTGTCTGTTAGAGAATGTTGTCCCATTTCTGCTTGCTAGAAATCTATCAAACTGAACTACCATGATGTTGTTTACCACTTTTATGTGCCAATGCAAGCCATCATATAGCTATGTTTATTAGAAAATTATTCTGTTTAGCCTGGCTAATTACTAATGTTATCTTACAGGTCAAAGATGTTATCATATGTCTCTTTTTTTCAGTCCCATAATTAAATACAGTTCTCTGGCATATACCTGGCCTGATATATTATCCAATTTGAAAGATCCAAATGATTCCTCACAAAGAAAATCAAGAGCCCAGGTGTCATTATTTATGTATAATCCCAGAAAGCTCTATATCTCTTCTTTGTTTCATACAGACTCCTTAGGTGGGCATTTGCCTGGTTGACAGGGCCTCAAATAACCCTGTCCTGAGTGACTTCTACATACTCAAAACTGGCAATGCAATGAATACTCTCACTACAACATAAATGAAACCAGCTGGAATGATGGATAGCTCACTCAAACAATTCCTCTCTTCTAGAATAATCTCCCTCAAACATACTATATGAAGTGATAAATGACTAAAAATTAAAAAAAATATCACCACTATGTCCACAGCTTCATGGAATACAGGTTTAATACACAAATTCAATAAACAATAAAAAGCAGTTAAAAACATAGACAAGACTTAGCACTTTCACCCATAAGGCATCATCAGAGTCAATAAACTACTGACAGCACTTCCCTTATAGACGATCAAATCACATGGCTGAATTAATTAAAATAGTTAAAGAACCCTAACTTCCATAAAGAACTAGCATCATAAAAAATCATTAAACATTGATTCATTTAACATAGCTCAAAAAAATCATAAAAACATAAAATGCAACCATATATTTAAACATATTGTGGTCAAACTAAAGTAAATAATACCTTATTTGATTAAAATTAATTACAATCTGTGGTGATCTTACATGTGGACATAAATGACATAGTATAGCTCTAGTAAATTAAATGAAAGAAAAATAAAAATAATTTAGTTTAACTTAAACTTGTAAAGACCTTATTTTCAGTGCATTATTCATTGAACAATTGTTGTTAATACCAGGGAAAACTGCAGCATTAAGTCTAAGTTGCCACATAGTTTCTCTAAACTCCAGCAGTGTATTATAGTCACTCCCTCATCAGTATGCTTCACTCTATTGCAAACAATTAGAATTTTTAAAATTGATATATACCAAAGTGTGACAAAATAAAGAATTGGTTCTTCTTTTGTTTTTAATATCCCTGAGATGTTCAGCCATCCTTTCCCTTAATTTACAGGTGGGGCCGGATTCACAAAGGCTTGCAAGGAGTCTAAGAGTAGAGTAAGACTCCAGACAACCAATATGTCTGCCAAGCGATTCAGGAACAGCCGGCAGGGGTGTGCATGAGAGCTCCTAAAACGACTCTTGCACGGACAGTGTTAGGTAATGCAAATTACCTCATTTGCTGCTGAAAACTATGCAAATGAGGTAAATTTGTGATCCAGGAAGCACTAACCTGTCCAAGTAAGAGTAGTGTTCTTTGCAGAAATGTACTCCGTTGGTAACTGAGTACCGTTCTGCAAATAGCAAAATGGAGCTATGACAGCTCCAAATAAAGGATACATCCAGTTGAGGAAGCATGCTAATGGCCAAATATAAGGCCATTGGCATTATTATGTGTTGCAAAATAATAAAAAACACATTTTTTCCCCCGATCTCCGATGCTTAAGCGTAGCGCAGTGCCGCGCAAACGTGCGGTGCTCTAAAAACCAGAAAAAAAATAAAAAAAAAGGCATTTTATTAAATATATTCATCTCTCATGCAGGTGAATGGCAGGCTGAAGACAACATGGCTACTGAGTAGTGGTTGCTAAGGGGGGAAGCTCAGTCTGAGAGATGTAACCAAGCATTAGTAGGCAATCCTATGCAAATGAGTATAAGGATAGTGAATCCCAATTTTCCCTGCCATGTGAACCATGTCCCTAGAGTGTAAGAGTAGGATTAGGGGAGTAACAGAGTAGAAGATAGGTGACATCATGAGGGGGTATGTATCAAAGACTGTAAGCTTATTGGAGCAGAGTGGCATGTGTTTGCTGTGAGTTACTCAGGACTGGAAGAGGTGTGTCTACAGTTGTCTGAACTGAAACACAGAAACTGAAGGTGTACGCCATGGCTATCACTAAAGTTTCTTGCAAAGATGCTTACACTGTGTGCGTGCGTGTGCACACCTGTAAGCCTGTCTAAGCATGTGTGCACCCGTGTAAGCCTGTGTAAGGCTGTCTAAGCCTGTGTGCGTGCATGTGCACCCACCTAAGCTTGTGTAAGCCCGTGTAAGCCTGTGTAAACCTGTGTGTGCATGTGTGCACGTGTTTGAGCTTGTTTGCGCGTCGCTGCCCCTGTGGAAACAGAAAGGGAAAAGGAAGGAAAAGAAGTAGTAGGAAGTTAACCAAGGAGAACTAAAAGAGCTGCCAGGTGAAATCAATCAGAATCAGCCAATTACACAGGCAGTACACTACCCCAGCCCAGCAATTAAAACTCTGCAAACAACATTCCCCCATGTTTTTCTCAGAAACACTGCAACACTGCAGTTTACAAAGAGAAGTGAAAACTTAAAAAGCTTAACTGAGACAGAAAAAGTTAGGGTCTGCCATTGCTATTATAAGGCAACATGTGCAAGATGCTGAGGGTGGTGCCATTGCAAATGCTGCTGAGCAACCCACAGTGAGGAGACGGAGAAGAGTGTACAGACCCAGGGTAACCTATCAGGGGCTACATGAGCTGGAGATAGTGGAGCACTATAGATTGGACAGATACCTCCTGCAGCAAATTGTTGAGCTGTGCAGGCCACGCCTCACACACAGAACCAACGGAGGGGAACCCATCCCAGTGGAAACCAAGGTATGTGTTGGCCTAAGAACACTAACAACAGGTACATTCCAGAGACCAACTGGTGATATGATGGGGATTTCACAGGCATCAGCATCCAGGGTACTGCACCAGTTCCTGAATGCCATATCAGCACATGTCAGTGATCATGTATATTTACCCAATTCCCGTGAGGTATTGGCCAGCAATATGCGTCTCTTCCAGCAAATAGCGGAATACCCTGAAGTAGTAGGTGCAATTGACTGCACGCACATACACATCAAAGCACCAGCTGGTGAGCCGGGCAGGGCCTACATCAACCGCAAGGGCTTCCACTCCATCAACTGCCAGGTCGTGTGCGATACCCAGGGCATAATACTGAATGTGTGTGCTGGCTGCCCTGGAAGCTACCACGATTCCCATATCTGGCATCTGACGCAGCTGTACCAGACATTTGCCAATGGGGACATCCCTGACGGTCCCTTAGTGGGGGATGCTGGATATGCACTGGAGCCGTGGCTGATGACACCCATCAGAAATGCACACACACCTGAACAAGAACTCCATAATGAGGCACACGCACAAACACGAAATGTAATCGAGCATGTGTTTGGGATGCTCAAGTCAAGGTTCCGGTGCCTGGACACATCTGATGGAGCCTTGCAGTACTCACCAACTACATGTACCCAAATTGTCATGGTATGTGCCATGCTACACAATATGATCCTGTGAAAACAGCTGCAGCAGGAACAGCATGGGGCAGGGTCACACAGTCCCCCACCATTGCCAAGGCCTGCACAAGGACAGAGTGACTCGGAGGAGGAACAACCTCAGCCTGCCCCAGCAGGCAGAAGGAGGCATGCCCAGTATGCCTTGGCCTTGGCAAAGAGGCAACACATAGCACATACACTGGCTCAGTAGGAACCCTGGAAATGATACCTCTCTCTGACTCTCACATAAAATAAAAGGGATGCCTAACTTGACATTACCTGTTTCCAAACATGTATAGGGAGTGTAGTATGTGCATCCAACATAGGTAGCCCTGCAGCACCACCTGAGGCATGATTGCCATGTTTTAAGCAATATAAAGCAGTGCTAAGCAGCATTTACCAATATTTAGTATATGTAAACAAAATTGCCTGTGTTAACTAGCGCAATGTTGGGCAACGTTGAGCAATGTTGGGCAAGGTCGGGCAAAGTCGTGCAAAGTTGAGCAAAGTCAGGTAAACATGCTCATATTTGCTTTACTGTTCCTTAAGCAATCTGGTCTGCCCAGCATGAAAATAAAAAGCAGTGATAGGGCTCAAACCCAGGATACTGTGCACTATAGTCACAGTACTGAACCACTAAGCCATGATAGCATTTCAGTGGCACAGACACAGCAGGACAATTGTACACTAATGCAAACACAAAGAAATGCTGTATCATGCCCCTAAAGAGGCATATTGGTAACCTCCCCCACAGGCCTATGCATACAGAGAGCATCAGACCAGGCGGTGTGATGTGGGTTGTGTAGGCTATGAAGTCACAATCTAATATACGTGACATTGGACGCTAGGATCTGTAGCACAATAGTATGCCTCAAGCCAGTACGATAGGCAACAGTACAGACTGAAATGGTGTACCGTACATAGCAGTGCAGGCATAGCAAATGTGTATAAGTGTCAGGTGAAACCCTCATCCTATGTACACCCACAGTAACAATCAGGTGTGCCCCCGGGTAGAAGTGTACAAAGAATAGCTGTCCCCCCTGTATGTAGAAATGTTGATAAGTCTATGCAAAGTGTCTCATGGAAGCTCTGCAGGCACAGCATGATCCCTGTTGATCTATGACACAATGGTGAGCCCTGCTGTAAAAATGCAACTTGATTTGCCGTACACATATATTATAAATGCCTATACTGGGAGTGCTCACACACTCCAACAAATGTAGTGGAGTTCATTCAGCATCACGCTGAAAGGTCATACTGGGTATGCTCACACACTTAAAGAAACGAAGCAAATGTCAGGCAGCAACATACTGAAAGGTCATACTGGGCATGCTCACACACTTAAAGAAACAAAGCAAATGTCAGGCAGCAACATACTGAAAGTTCATACTGGGCATGCTCACACACGTAGGCTAAATACAGATGTGATAATAAGGGATCTATGGACAAATGTGGATAGTCATCTCTACTTCCAAAAACACATTCACAAAGTGGTCAGAAAATCATGCTATGTGTTCACACAAACTGCCAAGGTCTGTGCATGTAGGTCAAAGGAGGTTCCCACTACTCAGCGGTCATCAGACCCGTCAGAGAGCACCACAACACACTTGCGATGAATCTGACTAGGCATGTGCAGTAGCAAGAAAGACCACTGAAGTACCTTAACAAGAGGATTACTGGCCTCAAATAGTTGCCCCATGCAACAAGACTGAATGTAACCCAATCTGTACTCTGTTGCATACTGTCTACTCAGGAGATCTCTGCCCAACAGACAGGTCCATGTCGTGGCTACACTCAGATCTGTTCTGAGTTACAGCTCAATGGCACTAAATATATAGACCCAACTGATATTGTCAACATCCTGGCAGATAGGATCAGTGTTAACTTTACCCCCCTCTCACCCATGAAAGAGTACATCTCTATAATGGAAGACTGCAAAGTTGCTGTCATCATGGCTGCACAGGTAAATAACACTCTCCAAAGCCAGTATCACAGCAGCCATGGGACCAGATAACATCCCAGGCTGTGTAGTATCTTCTTCCCTGAAGTAAAATTTAACATGGAAGGTCTGTGGCTACTGAAGTTTCCAGAGGACTGCAAACTAGGAGCCATAATTGTAAACACTAAAGATGTGGACATCCTACAAAAGGGCCTCACTGAGACAGATGGCTGTTGTCAAAGCCATGGGCTCTATCTCAATGCCAAAAGGAGCATTGTCATTCCCTTTGTTAAAAACTCTGTAGCCAAGAACTACAGCATAGGTGGTAGTATACTTCACACTGAAAGTGTGACAAGAGACCTTGTGTCACAGGTGGACAGTGGACACAACTGTAATATTCACATTCCTACAGTAGGCAGGAAACCCTCCTATGTGGCACACCTCATCACAAAATGTGTCTCATGCAGAATAGAAGAGGACATTGTTCCCCTCTACTCATCACTCACTAGAACTATAATAGAGTACAATGCCACTTTTGCTATGTACCTCACAAGACAACCACAACAACTGGAAAGCCTGCAGCAATACCTCACAAAAAGCATTAGCAGCCCGAAATACATGCCATATACAGACCATCTCAAAATGCTCCATCTGTACTCCCTTGCATATCTGCCTACTCAGAGGTGTTCACTGCCTAACATACAAAGCTATGTCAAACACAGAGCTGTTGGACATGCTCCACGTAAAACACTCACAGTCCCTCTGACCTTCGGACCCAAAACCCAGAGTGAAATACAAAAGGAAGGGGTGTACCCATTTACCTTATGGATACCCACACCTTCAGGTTAGTGGCACTGCATGAGGCCTTGGAGACCATGCAAGTGCGACTAACATTGGGCAAAGCTGCTCATCAGATTGTAGCCTGCTACAGATCATGTACCTTGTCTCAGGAACCTCACTCAGTATTCCTGAGAACAGTGGAAAATACAAAGGTCCTGTCAAACACCATTATATGAGGAGATTACAACTGCCCAAACATTGAGTGGGAGAATTACTCGTGTACAACGTCCTTTGCCCAATGTTTCCTAGAGTTTAAAAACTCTAACACCCTGGAACAGCTGGTCACCATGCCCACTAGAGGTGACAACATACTGGACATGATCATCACCAACATGGGGTGCCAGTGTTCCACAACAGAGATAAACCCCTCGCTGCTAATATCAGATCATAAAGTAATCACACTGGACATCCACATCCTGCCCCCCACCCCCACCCAGTCAATGAAACCACTGTGAAGACATATTCAAAAGCAAACTGCACACTTCCCAAGACCAAAGTGGAACGTTCCAAAGACCTCTTGCTATAGGATAATGGTATACAATCTGCCAAATCATTTACAAGTGCATCCTATGAGCATCTACAGGGATGCATGGAACGAGACAACACAAATAAATCCAAGATGCACTCCTCCAAAAACAAGACAACAATCAGGTGGTTGTTGCCCATAAATAAGCTAGACAACAGAAGGAGGAAACGGACACATGATAGAGCCAACTTCACTAAAGGAAAGGCATCACTTATCATTATTAGGAAGAAACAATAATCACTCATAAAATAATCCAAGGACTATTTCTAAAGACAAATAGACAAGAAATGTAAGAATAACCACCACATAGCCTTCGGTAGCTATACCAGACATGTAGGTGTCAACTTCCAAATATGCTGTCAGCTACTGAAAAATGGAAAGAAATACACTGAACCAACTTTCATTGCCCACATCCAGGGGGACAAGTTCAGTGTAAACTCCCCCCATCACCCCCAAATGGCCCTGTGTCCATCACAGAAGGATGCTGAGCACCAGACATCATGGACATGCAGGTAAAGACAGCCCTCTCCAAAGCTAAGAACACAGCATCAATGGGACTGGATGGTGTCCCAGGCTGCATCTTACACATGGCCCAAATGGAACTACACCCTCACCTACAACCACTGTCCAGACTCAAGCATACCACAGGCTATGTACCCAAAGAATGGCATACACTAACAGTCATCCAGCTCCACAAAGGGGGTGCCACAACAGAACCTGGAAACCATTGCCCTATATGTCTACTCAGCCTGGTCTACAAAGCTATTGAGCAAATTGTTATGGAACCCATAAACAGAGAAATTGGAGACCTCCAGACACTGGGCTCTACACATCTTTGGCTTGTTAAAGGCAGATCCTGTCTCCTACACCTAGTTGACTTATTTCAAACAGTTACCAAGGACATAAATGGAGGTGAAAGTAGTCCACACAGCCCACCTGGACCTCACTAAGGACTTTCTACACCATTCCCCACTCTATCATCATGGACAAGCATATCAGCTTGAACATTAACAGCTATGTCACAGGATGGGTGGCCGAGTGGCTCACAGATCAAGCACACATGTTCAGAGTTGCAGGTGTTATGTCTGACTCTAAGCCAGTCACAAATGACATCCCACAGGTCTTGGTCCTGGAACCCCACCTGTTCAGTAGATACTGCTCAGAGGTACAGGCAAGCACGGGAGTTGTATGGCTGAACAGGTTTGCAGCTGACACAGACATCCTCCAGAAGTGTCTTACAGAGACTGATACCTGCTGTCAAAACAATGCCCTCAAGCTGAATGCCAATTAATGCATAGTCATCCCCTTTGGGTAAAACAATGTGCACACAAATTACCACATAGGTGGTAATCCAGTATGTACAGAGAAAGTTATTATGGCCCTGGGGACACAGGTAGATAGCAAACTCCCCTTTGATGGTCACGTGGCCAAAGTGTTTAGACATTCCTTCTATGTAGCCCACCTAATGTCACCTAATGTAACCCACTTTGTATAGTCTGATGATGTCACCATCCTACAAATATACTTGTGGAAAGGAGACCTCACCATAATGTGCATAGCGCGTTGTGTAAATGCGTACTCCTGCAGTATCATAAAGTAGTTAGGTAGGGGGTTTGAATCCTGCATTTGACCAATGTGTGTGTGTGTGTGTGTGTGATCTCCTTGGGAAGGAGCAAACCTTTTGGAGAGTAGTAAAACACCTTAAAAGTGGTATACTACTCATTGTCAAGTTTGATGATATCACCATCCTACAAATATACCTGTGGAAAAAAGACCTCCCATTAATGTATATAACACGTCGTGTTAATGTGTATTCCTCAAGTATCATGAAGTAGTTAGGTAGGGGTTTGAATCATGCACTTGGTGAGTGTGTGTGCTAATGGGTATAGTACGATGTGCTAATGCGTACTCCTCTAGTATCATGAAGTAGTTAGGTAGGGGTTTGAATCCTGCACATAACAAGTGTGTGTGTAATTACCTTGGAGAGGAGCAACCTTTTTGTAGGGTAGTAGAAGACCTTACAAGTGGAATACTTATCTTTGTCAAGTCTGATGATGTCACCATCCTACAAATATACCTGTGGAAAAAAAGACCTCCCACTAATGTGTACAGCGCGTCGTGTTAATGCGTACTCCTCTGGTATCATGAAGTAGTTAGATAGGGGTTTGAATCCTGCACTTGACTGTGTGGGTGTAATTACCTTGGAAAGAAGCAACCTTTTTGTAGAGAAGTAGAACACCATATAAGTGGTATACTTATCTTTGTCAAGTCTGATGATGTCACCATCCTACAAATATACCTGTGGAAAAAAGACCTCCCAGTAATGTATATAACACGTCGTGTTAATGCGTATTCCTCAAGTATCATGAAGTAGTTAGGTAGGGGTTTGAATCATGCACTTGGTGAGTGTGTGTGCTATATGTGTGTGACACTGTTGGTCAATGTGTTGTGGGTTTTGCTTTTACTACTGTATGACATATCAGTATGCATTGCACATGTGAGGTAGCTGTGTGGAAAATACATATACATACATGTTACCTCAATTATTGCATGTGTGAGAACCCTGCTTTATCCAAGAATACAGCTGCTATCTTTGCCAGACTGTGCTGCTGCTTCCCAGGCCTTAAGTCACATCTGTATGCTTGTGACAAGGCTAGCCACTGCAGTGATCCCTGGTGTAGGTCATCCATGTCACACACACTCATTACGGTTTCTATTGAATTGTGTGAGTGAGGGTTTATGGCTGAGGTATATGTCAGACCTGTTCAAACGCAGCAAAGTCTGTCAATAATGACTATTCATTATAGGTGTACAACAACCTTTGTGGATATGCATGCAGACTTCTTATTGCTTATGTGATCCACCGAGGGATTTCAAAATACCTTAGGAAATGTGATTATCAAAGGAGAGATGATGTAACACTAGGTTGCATGTACACATCAGTACCTGTTCATCATGTTGGTGGCTACTACCTATGTGGTACTGTGGGGATACTATGTTCCATAAAGGTGGATGACTATGCTGAGTTTGGCTTATAGCTTTACAGCATGGGTTTGACAACAAATATCTGTCTGTATGATACCCTTGTGCAGGATGTGTGTGTCACCTGGAGAATGCATTATAGGCCACAGTATGCATTACCAGACATGGACGGACATATCCCTACTGTGATTGTTTGTACCTAAGAGAGCTGTATGCTAAACAGGAGTGGTCTCAATAATGGGTGCAGGTGAATATCACTGGTTACTGGCATAGTATAGTACCTGAAGGATCCAAATGTTGCTGTGTGTCCTACATCTGTGTGTCAGATGTCAAGACATCATCTAACGATTGGTTATGGTCAGGCTGTTGAAGTTATGTATAGTACCAGAATGCAAAACAATGACAGATAGTAACAGTATCACCCACAGCACAGTGTCAAACCATGTCATACACACATGTGTAGTCAGGTTCCGAAATGTGTGTAGTACAATGCATACTGGCCACCAATAGAAACTATGGAGTGTTACTGTGTAATACAGAGCATTTCACCTTGCCCATGTGTCCACTATGCACGTACATGCAGACAGTGCACCTCCACCATGTTTACAACTGTACACCTGCAAATCTGTGCTACACACATAACACACATACTGTCCAACTCTCTAACACATGCTACCAATACTGCACACATCAGCCAAGTGGCACGTTGGTGGACAATACACTATTGGAACTAACACTGGTGTAAACAACACTACAATGACAATCATAGCTTTAATGCATCATGCCTGCTCAGCTACCCCTTCAAGCATATCATTACACTCTACTGCTGACAACATGCTAACATTGCTATACTGCTATAAAGACACCCTGTGCATCAGCACCATGGTAGCCTGTTCCTGCATCAATGTTACAGATGACAGAAGGTGGCACAGGTTTCATCATATTCACAAGCTGTGTTGTTGGTTTGCCAGAGGTCTACAGTGAGCCATCCAATCGACATGTATGTGTGTGTGTGTGTGTGTGTGTGTGTGTGTGTGTGTGTGTGTGTGTGTGTGTGTGTGTGTATGTGTGTGAGGGGCAAGAATACTGCTATGGGCCAATGTTGATGTAATGTGTGTGGGTATGTGTTTGCCCTAGGTGTCTGGATTATGCATGTGTGTGTCGGCATGCACACAGCTCCACCATGTGGCTGCCATATACGGGTATTTGTGGGACAGCCACAGACTGTACCTGCAAGGCTTTACAGATGACCATTTCTGGCCACAGATATGGTACCTGTGCCTGGCAGGGGTGCTACTGACACTATCAGGTACTAAGTCAGACTGGGTACTATCCCCAGAGGTAGGTGGATGTACACCGGACTCAGGTCCCTTCTGGGACTGTCCAGAGCCACGTGCACGTGGTCTTATAGGATGTTCTATGGACAGCCCACCCCCATCATTGCTGGGGATGGTACTGGCACTATGGGAGCAGTTGTGGCTTGAGGGACGTCTGCGGTGACTGCCAGCTGCTGATGTTGCTGGCATACGTCCACGTCGAAGACTCAACCGTCCCACACTGTCCTGACACATGGACATGACATTGCGGAGGACATCTAATGTCTCTCCACAACGTCTATCAGTGACCTCAGTGTAATTACGGGTGGCACCAGCTAGGTCATGGATACTGTCAATTATGGCAGTGTTATGTGCCCTCTGTGCCATTAGTCCCTATCTGGTGTACCGTTCCATACATGCCTGTGCCTCCATGACAGCCTGGAACATGCGTGAGGTTGTAAGACCTGTGGCACATCTGCCAGTGGCATGATGAGCAGCAGTGCTCTGAGGAGAACCCCTGGACATCTGCCTATGTGGCACACTTCCAGACATCTGGGTATGGCTGCTGTGTCAGGATGCATGTGCCATGGATACCATACTGTCCTGGCCAATGCCGACTGTACGCTGTCCCTCAGCTAAGGGCATTGGTGATGGATGTATTGGCAGTATGACTGTGTGCATGGATGGGGTGGACACTTGTGTACTGTTGATTGGTGGCACAACGACAAACCCTTGCAAACATGCCTGCGCCTCAACACACCTATCATTATTATCACTATTCTGCTCAGTGACATCAGTTTCCCTGCTGCAGTGAACCAGCCCAAAGTCAGCACCTGTGAGAGGAAGACAGGAAACACACTTTACGACCTGTACATGATGTCGGCACACATGAACACATGGACACATGCACACATGAACACATGAATACATGAACACATGCACACATGCACACATACACACATGAACACATGCACACATGTACACATGCACAGATGAACACATGCACACGAATGCACTCCTCACTAAAACACACACACACACACACACACACACACACACACACACACACACACACCACCAGCAATGCAGAACGTACTCAATAGCGGGTGATGGTGGGATACAGTATCACAAGGCAAACAGTTATATCACATGTGTCAGCATGCAGGACATGTGTTGCTCAACAGCATGCAGTGCGGGTGTAGGGTGCCCTTGCTATTAACAGTATACATGGCTTTGATGCATGTCTGTTGTTGTTCAGTGATTGGCCTCAACCTGGAACACAATATGTACATGGACACAACATTGTTGTGTAAGCATTAAAAGCTCTGCAATGTCCTGTGCACCATCACTCACAGGTATACATACCATGGCTGGATGTGTATCTGTGTGTCACATAGATATCCATTTCTGATTAGAGCGTCTGTGTCTTTAGCAGATAAATGTGGACACAGGTTTTACACATGCATGCTATGTATACACACAGGATGAGTGGTGCATGTATACCTGATGGAATACCATTGCTCAACATAGCCATTGTACAGTGGTTATGTTGAGTGTAGGACATATTGTGGCCATGCCAGTGCCAGCCATGACATGGCATGCTACAACACAACTGCAACATTAAACATCACACATACACAGTGTGTGTCATGTGACCTATAAACTCAATAGCATTACAAGACATATATGTGTCACTTTGTACAAAAGGTGATTGCTATGCATAGTGTGTATCGGTCCATATGTTTGCACACACACAGCATTGAGGTGCATAGCAGTTAATGCTATGTGCAGTACTGTGGTCACTGTAACTGGATGGGGTGTAGTATCATGAGCCATCATCATGCAGCATCATGTGGTCACTCAAGGCTACTAATGTGTGCCAGACTGGCACATACCATGCAGTACCAGAACTGCTGTACCATGGCTACATTCACCATTTCACAGCCAGTTGTTACATGGGTTTGTATGGTTCCCAATAGGGGGCATTGCCTAACATGAATGTGTTATTTGTTGAAGAGTGTCGCACAGCCACATACGAGGCATCTGCCCCTCAGGTATATTATGTGTGCTGTGCGGATGACATTTGGGATACTGGAGTGTGACCTTACAGCGGGTGTCTGAATATGCCATGTGTAGCATGTGAAGGTGTACTGCGTATGACAAAGTTGTGTATGTTGTGTGCATGTGTATTGCCTCTGCCTATCCAATGTCCACTACAGTGTTTCCACAATTGTGTGGGATGCTCTGTGTATTGTATGTGTTTTAGGCAGCTACTCACATTACTGGGATGTGCATAGCCTCACAGCAAACATGCACAGCATGCATTATGTGTAGGTGTGTTACGTGTAAATGACCTACAGCTCACCTATGATATGCACATTTAATTAGCAATATTAAATGTAGAACACACTCACCAGCATGGGTCGGCACCACATCCTCAGTACACATCTCACATGAGCATGCTCTGCCAATAGAGGTAACAGTAGTCTACAGCTATGCCATGTTACCTGCACACTCTGTGTCAACTTGCCAGGTGGCTCCAGCCTCCATGATGATACATGTTGCTTGTTGTTGTTGTTGTTGTTGTTGGCCAGGAGCCATCTGGCTCAGGAGCAGCTCCTCCACTCTGGTGAGGGGGTGATGGATGTCTACCTCACCACCTGTGGCAAGCTGTTGTCTATGGATACCTTACACACGCTGCCAGACATGTCTAATTAAATCACTGCAGTGATGGTGTACCTGCTTATATGTCCAGTTATGCATGCCTATGTCATTTATCCTACAGACAAGATCTTCCCACAGTGCAGTCCGCTCATGCTGGTCATGACTGGTTCTGGAGAACAGCAGGGCATAGTGCTGCACCAGCTTTGTTGTTATCTGTTCCTCCTCTCCGTGCTGTAGGTGGGGTTACGATGGTGTGCCATTACCCTGGAAGACAATGAAACAATATGTGTGAGCAAGTCATGTGACACACTTAACATTCTAAAGTACAGATATCAATTAACTGCCATATATAGCAACCTATTGGCAGTCAGAGGATACACACTTTCAATACCACATATCAGTGCTCAGCCCACAACTGCCTGACAGTGCCTGGCACACTCTATATATCAAACCATGTTTTGTACAGCAAGAAAAATAAACCAGTATGTAAGACTATACAACAGTACATGGCACACTGTATGCAATGCACCACCTAGCCACAGGAGGTATATATCAAGCTAATGCATCAGGAAATATGTATTCCATTGCAATGATTGTAAAGTCCATTTACAGTATTACCAGTATACCGCACTAGTCGTTGATGGCAAACATATGTGCACATTCATTAATATAGGTGGCATACTGCTGTACTAGACTATACATGTTGCTAGATACGCACTTATATCCTGTAACACACATATGACCGAGGCCATGGTACAGGCATACCCACACACACATCAGACATACATACCAGACACAAAGGTATGGCAACCCAGATGACCTTTACATGTGTACCATACAGTACTGTGTGTCAGTAGTTACAAAGCCTTATGCCTGACGTATGTAATCTGTGAGGACTACAGGGAACACACAAAACAGTGTTCCAAGAAATGTGGACATACATCTTACTGTGCTGTGTAGGCATACAGCTTCAGGTAGTGCTACAGTTCATACATGAGTTGGATTCACCAGCAGTAACACTCAATAAGCATACATGTACTGCTTTAGCCTACAATGGGACACCTCAGTCGACACCAAGGGACTATGTCAGACCGTATGGCATACTGCTTTTTCTGCCTAGCAATTGCATACACATCTTTTGCTGGGATCACAGCTAGGACACATAATACCATGACAAAAACAGTTTCCCACTAAGATATTACACATATACAGAACCCTGACACATTCACCAACACATTCACCATCACACTCAGTCAACATCACATAGCAATTATTGCAACAAGTACATGTGGGTGTGTATCGCTTCATAGGTAGGTAATAGGCTATTGGTCCTAGGGCCTATAGAAGTCTAGCCATATGCTACCCTGGCCTTTGACACACAGGTAAGTATGTTTCACGTGACCCTGTCAAGCAGAGCCACATAGGTGATTCCTGGGGTGTATTTACTATCTCCCATACAATCATCAGGATTATTTATGACAACTGCTAATTAGGAGCTTTGTTTGCTATGATAGGTGGTTTGTTCCAGAGTATGGGATGTCTCTGAGATAGGAATATATCCCTCCAGCATGTGCTGTTTATTGAGGTCACAAGGTTTAGGTCTCTAGAGCGTGTATCTCGTAGGGATTGTGATCTATCTATGTGGAGCATGTCCAACAGCTCTGGGTTTGACATAGCTTAGTATGTTAGGCAGAGGTCACCTCTGTGTAGGCGGTATGCGACACAGTCTAACTGTGGGTTTGTTAGATGGTCTGCATAGGGCATCTGTTTGAGGCCAGTATTACTCTTTGTGAGGTATGCCTGTGTCGTTTCCAGTTGCTGTAGATGTCTTGTGAGGTACATACTGCATGGGGCATTGTACTCTATAATGGGCTTTATGTGTGATGAGTAGAGGGGAATACTGACCTATATTTCCCTGGATGACACACCTTTTGTGATGACGTGTGCCACGTAGACAGATGACATGACTAGTGTGGCACTGTGATTATCAAAGGTGTGACTACTGTCCACCTGTGTCCCATAGTCTCTTATCACACCTTCGGTGTTAAGTAGACTACCACCTATGTGGTAGTTCATGGGTACAGAGTTTTTGCAAGAAGGTATGCCAATGCAGTGTCAACATTAAGCTTGAGTCCATGGCTTTGTCACCAGGCATCTGTTGCAGTAAATATGACCCTGTCTCTCTCTCTCTCTCTCTATATATATATATATATATATATATATATATATATATATATATATATATATATACACACACACACACACACACACACACACACACACACACACACACACACACACACACATATAAACATCCATTGGTGTACATGTAGATATACATATTGGCACATATGCAGTCCACCTTTCATGGTGGGGATATCAATTATGCAAAGGTTGTGAGGTATACAGTTATGTCATAATATTGCACAGTGTTGTGCGGAATGCATTGAAGGTGTTCTCAGCCCATGTATCTTTAGCAGGCCTCACTGGCTGCAACACTGCAATCCTGACGAATCATACTCACAGGGTTTAACCACCACATGTCATATAATAGCACTGTATGCTGTCTTGTTTGCCACACACTACAACCTACATAGAAATATGCACATAACAACCTTCATCAACATATATATGTCCACCCTTCACAAACAGTTGCAGTATGTCCCTTGCTCTATGCACATGTACAGATGCTAATATATCTGACACAGACAGATCTCTCCGTATGTGTGCCATACACGCACAAGGTCCACACTGTTGTAAGTTTGTATACCTCACGGCTGACCTGTTAGGCTTTGCTGCAACATGAACAGGTGTCACGTGAGCACACAGTAATATTAGAGTGTGTATATATAGCTGCAAATGCTAGATTAGCATACTAGCCTGGTACAGCTGCTGCCAGTGCTAAGCTACACATTAATATGACTGTCATGCATTTGTTACTGTGTCACATCCATGTTTATATAACCGTATGTGCTACTCCCACAAACAGACATTGTACACACTACTGTACAGAACACAGATAACATGGATCAGATGTTTGACATTTAATGCTGAACTACATATGTCACAGTCATATCCCACTGCACACAGCTACACACTGATTTCTGCATGCCAGTAGTTATGCAGGGCATCTGTGCATAGATATGTACTGCTGCCACATATGGATGATTCAAACTATGTAGAGTACTCTTCATAAACATCTACTACATGCCAGTAAATACATAGCTGTTACATACCTTTCCTTTGTATGTGTTCGTATTTGTCGGTTTTGTGTGTTTTGTAATAGCTTTTATTTTATAGCTTATGATTTATTTCAAGATATATATTTTTTTCAATATAATTATTTTTTTCTTTTCAATATATTATTTATTTTTCAATATTATTTGTTTTCAATATATTTTTCTTTTCAATATATTTTTTTCAATATTTTTTCAATATATTATTTGTTTTTCAGTATGATATGTATTTTTTCAATATATTTTTCTTTTCAATACATATATTTTTTCAATATATTTTTTTTCAGTATATTACTTTTTCTTTCAATATATTTTTCTGATCTTTTTTTCTTTTTTCCTGCTGCTGTTGTCTGCATCCGTCCATCTCTCTCTCTCGCTCTCTCTCCCTCCATACTTGCAATGAAATGATTGCATGTGTGGACAGCAAGTACAGCCTGCTTTTATAGGTATCTGCACATGTGCATGCGATGGCCTCTGCACCAATTGGTGGCCACCATTTAGCAATTGCATGCAGCCTGCTGTCTGGTACTTGCAGTACTCACTGTCATAGCAACCCAATACTATAAATTGCTAAATCAGGTAGGCATAGCCCTTTCAGCTTTCCAAAGTGGGGACCATGCTTGTTTGCTGTGGACACCGTTGTGTAAGTCAGAAGGTTGGTATACTTCTCATAACTGATGCTAGGGGTGTAGCCAGTGCTTTGATTGTTGTACTCAGACCTGAATGTCGCCACTTCCAGTACACATTTGACAGTGCAGAATTGTACTCACCCCTACAAATGTTAACACAAGATACATGGGAGTATGTAGTTTATTTTCTACTTATACAATTAGCTTCCATACATATGTAGTTCTTGAGATGTTTCCATTTGGCACATGAACTGTTTGGGAACTGCTGTACTGTGGATATTAATGTACTCACTTCTACACAGTTTGTGCTTTTTCTTTTGTTGACATTATTACAGGATGCTCATGAAAACTGGACAGTTCCAGTACTGGGTATGCCTACCTACATCCTTGCTGTAGCTTGAACACACAGGTATTCTGTACATTTGGGTGGGCATTGTCCTGCTATGATACTGTGTGGGGGTTGTAAAGTGCTGCTGTAACATTATTTACTGCTAGAATGTCTGGTTCTATTATCACAGTCATGTAATGCAATTCCACAACAACTGCTGGTAAAGTTCCACAGAACAGGTTTTGTGTTGGCATTCCTATCTTTCCTTTACATTCACTCATTCTGATGCATGATATATATATTTCAGCAACAACCTACTGTATATCTACTGTGGCTTAGTGATGCTTCATACAGTCCGGGGTTCGAGACTGACAGTGGTGTTTTATTTTGCTGCTGAGCAGAACAAGGCCCCTCATATGCAGGGTGACTAAGGCACTTTTAAGCAGTTGTAAGCAGGTTTGCTCGGGTTTGCACGATGCTTAGCAATACTTAGCTAAGCGCACACAAGCGCACACTTGCGCAAACCCGCTAACTACTGCTTAAAAGTGCTTACTCATGCTAACACCCGTGCTCATTTCTTTGAATGAAAAGAAAATGGGGAGATAGGAAAGTGGTGTTAAAGGGGCACAAAGAGGGAAAGACAGTAGGGAAAACAGCTCAGGATGTGCAGGACGGGTGTAGGAAAGGTCCATAGCTGCCCATTTTTTTAACAGCAACAGCTGTGCATATACTAGTAATTTGGAGGGAAATTTGAAACCTTCCACCCCTGAGAGATGGGTGAGGACAACGAAGTATGTTGTACTTCCAATTGAATTTTAGTTTATGTGTCCAGCGGACATTTGTGCAAAATGGGCAGCTATGTATGGGGCGTCATTTTTTTGCGGGAGCAGATTGCCCATTGTTTTTTTTTTTTCAGGTGAGAGTGGAATGTGGGGTAAATGAAGTAGGTATATTTTGGGAGGTAGGTTGGGGAGGTAAACAGACAAGACAAACAAGATGCATACAGGGGCGGAATATGACACATGGAGTGGGTGAACACCATTGATGGGGAAGGATGTTTGGAAATCGCAAGCCCAGGAGCCCACAGATGGTAACAGTGGAACTGAGATCCCCACCCGGAGGGTGGCTGTACTGTGGGCTGCATAGGAGGGGCAGGCTCACCCGTGAGTCACATCACTCTTGCCTCAAGCTGGCGTAGATGATCAGTGACTGAATGCTCGATCTTCCTATGCACCACAGCCCAGACCGTTCGGAGGGTGATAGGTGGCCCTCCTCTGGCCACGCTTGCATGGGGGGGATGAGCCCTATCCCCTGCAGTGCTTCCACCAGAAGGTGGCACAGGACCAACGGAGGAGGAGGTCCCGGGCTGGGCACCGGACTTGCTGGTGCCAGATGCCATTGCCAGCTGAGGTGGGACAGGTGGGTCCTCTGGGACCGGCCTTCCCATACGTTCTATGTTTAGGAGGATTTAATGACAATATGGGTTAGTAATAGCCAACAGTATTCCAATTTAGTTGTAACAGCATACAGTAGTATTCCCATTAACCCAACACACCAGAGTTCCAACAGTTGAACAGCAAGCATAAGACATGCATATATAGAACAACAGTGGACATTCCAACAGCATGCAGGATTGATTGGTGGCAATAGGCCACCAAGATTGTGGTATGTGAACAGGGAACATGCATCATAGTAAATGCAGATATTTATGAACCAATAGGACATATGTCCCAATAAATGTTATGAGATTAGACATACCCATTGAAGTGTGGAATTGCATTGTTTATGCACATACAGTAGGGTGTAAAAAGATACCTCCAGTAACAACTTATATATACTTATAAGTTTACACTACATTCCTATTGACTGCAGTTATACATCCCCTGCATGTATTATTACACTAGGCAATGTCTGTTAAATTGTGAAATGGGTTTTGCTAGTTCTTGATATACCTGACCTATATCTGACATACAAACTGTCCTGGATGCATATGTTACTACTACATATTTATATATTTCATTTATATTTATATATCTACATATCTGGATGTGTTCAGGTGACATTATCAGGTATATGTTGACAGCCCCTCTACATTTCTAGCAGCACACTGACATTTCTGGGGAACACAATAACAAGCTACTCATGTGCCAGATTAACCTGTACATGCCAGCCATGAACCAACAGTTGAGGATTGTATATATGCTTAACAGCTATTGCCACTCCCTTCATCCACTTTATATGGGCCTACCCATGTGTGGGTTGACTGCGCTTAATACAACAGTACTATTTCTATAATGCAAGGGTACAACAACATATCGAAGAAAGTGACACGGACACACTCCAGGAATTATACCTTTATTAATTACATTACACACTTTTCTAGTGGCTATCTCATTTATTTGATATATCAGTGCATGCAGAGGTCTTTTATTCAAGACATATTATGCCTTTATTAACGGGTTACAACACTCTTTTTCAGACTCTCTCACTTCTTTTATATGACAACACATGCAGAATAATTACTAACCTGCCTGGTGGCGCAGCCTTAGCAGCCTATCTGCATAGGCTTGCTGATTCTTAGCATGGACACCTGCAGCTGTGAAGTAAATGAAGGGATATTGAGACATACCTATCCATAATATAGACTACAATAGCAATTCTTACATACTTCATTCCATGGCTACATACTCAGTAGTGAGGCATTTTCCATTTCACGGGCCTCCTGTATCCACTGGTTTAGTCGGTCCTCCTTGCGTCTCTTCAGGTCTGAGTAGTGGTGTCTGACCTGCTCACCAGTCCGAGGGATGTCTGTGGCACTGGTGAGATCATGTGCTAGATGCTTCCAGGCTTCCGCTTTGTACTCAGTGCCCCGAAACTGGCCCTGCAGGAGTCTTGCATCCTGATGATGGACGAGGAGCTAAACCATTACTTTTGACTTCTCAATGCCCCACCGTTGCACTTGAAAATGAGAGCCCTCTCCGACACCAGCCATACTGTCTGCAGATGGGAGCTACAACCAGTTATGGCAATTATTCCTGCCTATGGAGCTTAAATATGCATTATTTCCTGCACTTATTTGTGATTGGCTGGTTTTGAAAATTCTCAGCTAAAAGCAAACCTGCTTAGCAATGGGTAAACTTCCATTGATATATATGAGTGTGTTGGAAATGCATCCATATGTAAAGCTGTCATGGTTTAGTACTGTGATTATGGTGCATAGTATCCCAGGCTCGAGGCCTGTCATTGCTTTTTATTTTACTACTGGCCAGACCGGCTAGGAGGTGTGGCTGTGTTTAGCCGACTTTGCTCAGCTTTGCCCACCATTGCTCGACGTTGCTCTATGTTGCCCGACATTGCCCAATGTTGCCCAACGTTGCACTAGTTAGCGCGGTACGCAGCTCCGAGTGAACATGTTTTTGTTTGCGCTAGTTGGCGCGATGTGCAGCTCCGTGCAAAGCCATTGTGCTAGTTAAAGCAGTGCTAAGCTATGAGCAATTAAACTTAACTGTACTTAATACTAGTAAACTTTGCTTAGCAGTGCTTCACATTGCTTAAGATACATTACTTATGCATTTATCAGTATGCATGACCATTCCACCTTCTTATATATATAAAATATCGTTCACTACTACATAGGCCATTTCAATGCACTTTACTAACATTTAAAGGGTAAATGCCAGGAGTTATTTTTATGCACAGATTTCCTACAGAAAATGGGAAGGGGAGTGGTGGGACTCGAACCAGGAATGCCTCTTCTTTGTGAAAGGCTCTACCACTATGCTATTGGGCTTAATTTGCCTATAAGTAGTTTATTATCCTCTTCGATGTCTTCACTGCAAACTGTAGCTAAGCAATGGGCAAACCCGTGCATACACGTGCAAATACGGGCAGCTATATCGGGAATAAAAAAATAAATAAAATGGAAAGCTTTACATTTTAAACTTGAACAGGGATTTAGAATGTGGGGGAGTGTAGTGTTGGGTATGTAGACATTTGAGCAGACTCGCTCATTTCTCTTGACATTTGCAGTTTAGGCACTTGCAGGGGCGTGGATATTTGGACTGCTCGCCAGTCTGACATGCCCCCTGCAGTCATACACGCTCCATGTTAGCCTTAGCGTTGAGTCAGTGCACCCTCATGAATATGCATGATGAGCTGACATCATACTCTTAGACTGCCGTTTCCGAGTAAGACTTAGTTAGTCTTACATGGAGGATTACTGAATCCCGGCCATGGTCTTTCCTACAGAGAACGTTGAACAAGTCTCACATACAGCAATATACACCACCATCATTGTATTACAGCTACATCTACGAGGACACTGAATTGTGCTTTTGTAGCTGTCCCCAACTACATATGGGCTCTCATTTATAAACCTACAATATCTACACATGTAATATTTGCCCATATTTGATTTGTATATTGCTACCAAATTATTCTTTTGTCTTTCAACAACTCCTTTAAATTGTTACCTCTACTATAAACAACTGTGGGTTTGTCACCCAAAGTGACTTTTCAATTCACAGGTTAATGTCAAGTCCCAACAATTATAAATCACAGTTCTTAGTGAGATAGCATCCTGATTAAATGCCAGGAACATCACTTTGTTCTGAGACACTGACTGGGCAGACTGCTACTTTCTCTATCAGTAATATTGGGGTGCACCTATCAGTTTGTTTTTTCTTTACTTCATTTCTTATTTTTAATAATAGCCTCAGTGGATATCCCCTGTCCTTAAGTAAGCCAGTTAAATGGGACATCTCACCCTCAAACCTATGGTCGTCACTAACCAATCTAGATAAGCGTACCATTTTCCCTTTTATTGCACTCTTTTTTTTGATGGAGAGGGTGGCAACTATCAAAGTGCAATAACATATTCGAAAAATTTTTCTTTCTAGAAATACAAGAGCATAATTCCTCAATCTGTAAATGTTTATACAGTAAAATGTCCAAAGATTCAGTTTCTTGGTCAACAAATATATGCGTACATTTCAAAAAAGAGGTGGTGGTGTTATGATAATCAACTAAATTTTCTATATGTTCTATACTCCCATGCCACAAAATTAGGATATCATTGAGGAAACAAACCCATGAAATGATGTCATTCATAAATGGGGAATCAAAAACAAAGTTCTTTTCCCATTCAGCAAGAACTAAACATAAATGGGGGCACATTTTGCCCCCATAGCAACATCAGATGTCTGTTTGAAATATTCCCCTTCAAAAAAGATAAAATTGTTATTTAAAACTATATCCATCATTTCATTAACCAAATTCCTTTAGACATTGTGCAACCCGTCAATGTTAAAAAGACTTTCTCTAAAAAAGCCAAGTCTACATCATGTGGAATAACTGTAACTATATTAACAACATCGATGGTAACAAAAGTATAGTCATTTAATTTGGGTGTATTTGTCAGTAATGTCAAACGATGCAAAGAATCTCTTAAAATATGTGCAAAACTATTTAATGCTTTTTTGCAATAAACATTAATATACGCCACCAAAGATTCAGTTTTGGAATTCCTGGCAGCCACTATTGGTCTAAATAGGGGGTTATTAACATCTTTGTGAATTTTAGGAATTCCAAATATTGTTGGTATTACTGGCGCTTCAACTATTAAATAATCCAATTCACTCAAATCTATGACATCCTGGCAAAAGGAGTCATATAACCACCAGTCTATTTTAGCATATGCCCTATTAATTTCATTAATAGATAATCTATCATATACGCTGTCATCATTCATAATTTTGAACATTTTAATCACATAATCACTTTGGGATATCACCACAGCTCCACCACCCTTGTTGGGTTTCATAACCCTATATGCCTTAGACCCAGACCACATTTTTAAACACAGTCTTTCCTGAATAGATAAATTGTCTTTAAACCTAGTAGGTTTACAAATAACTTTCTGTAACTCAACCTCACAGGTTTGTTCAAAAGTACTAATGATGGAATTATATAATGGCACAAAAGTACTTTTTCATTAAAGAATCAAACTAGCATCATCCCAGGGGTAGTGATCTTTCCATATGGTACTATTATGCATTCTTTTGCATTGAGTTTTAGTCCATAGCTGTGACAGCAGTTGCTTGTCTGCATCAGGCTCTCTTGAAAAATATCTGTGTCTTTTGGGGATTCATTGACCATACCTAGTTTGCAGTCATCTGCAAAGATGGTCAGCCAGAAACCCCTGACATTTGCATTAACTTCAGTGAAGTAGATGCCAAAAAGGAGAGACCCCAATACTGATCCCTGTGAAACTCTGCTAATAGTTGGCCTCTTTGTGGAGGTAGCTTTCCCTATTTTAACTGTTTATTCATCAGGTGACATAAGGGTTTATGCCTAATTTTGAAAATGTATCTATAGTGTCTGAGTGCGCTATTGTGACAAATGCCTTGGCCAAGTCAAGGTAGGAAGTTTGTAGTGTTTTGCTGTCATCCATAGCTTTAGTGACCTTCTCCAACAAGTCCAATAGCTTAAGTAGGCATGACTTGCCTTTGTCAAAATTTAACTTGATAGGGTCCAGTGTCTGTAGGTTTCATGTGGCATTATTTATCAGATCCATGATAATTCTTTACGTGTACTCACATGCAAGACTAACAGACAATGTAGTTACCTGGGACTGTGAAAGGCCCCCTTCTGTAGAGGTATAAGTATTGCTGTCCTCCATTTATTTATCATGAAGCATGGCTAGTGGTTATGATTAAACAGGGATTCTAGCTGACCTGACAGGTCATGTTCCATGTTATTTATAAGGCATACTTTGGTATTATCATGTCCCATCAAAGCAGTGTTCTTAGCCTTAGAGAGATCAGTGAGGAACTACTCTCTAATGATAGTTGGTGAATAATTGGTGGGGGAGGGTATTTCCTAGGGGGAGGGTAACTGGAGGTGATAAGTTTATAATATTGGGGCTGAATTTATCAACTAGCAGATTTGCTATATCGCCTGGCTACATATAGGTGGTTCTATTCACCAGTTGTGAAGCACGTTGTTAGGTGTTACCTTTAAAGCTGTGGACATAATTGAAGAAAGCCTTATGGTTTTCCTTAGCTTTGGAGGCTTTTTTATCTCAAATTTGGCTTTGATGAGCTTAAATAGTCCCTTGAGTTGCTTATTCAGATTGGTGAAGGAGTTTTTACCTTGCTGGGCAATGAGTTTCCAGTTTTTGGACATGATTTTCTTTCTTTGTTATACAACCTACTTATACTGGGATTCCACCAGGGTGTATTGTTTTTGGATACTTTTCTATGTTTATTTAGGTACAGACATCTACATGCAGCTATTTTCATGAGTGTACAGGTTTTCTATGATCAATTTTGCATAGTCAGCTGTGTTCTCAGGGTTTGGTGGGGCTTGGATTTTGCTGGACTGTCATTTAGTAAGAGGTAGTTAGCCGCAGAATATTTTCTTAAATATTTCAAGATTAGCTAAGGCCACAGGCTTAATATTTATTTCAAAGGAAACAACTCTCTGTCCTGATTTGACCAATGAGGACTTTATACTAGGGGGAGTGCATTATTTCCCAAATGTGTGTGAGGACAAGGTAAAGGGTACTTATGTTCCTGGTGGGCATGCAGATAAACTCTTCCAAACATTTGTGTTAATAAAATCCAGGAATCTATGGGCCTGCATGTTTGAGGTCATGTATAATTCCAAGTTAAAGATGGGATAGTTAAAATCTCCCATGAATATTGTGTTGGATTGAATAAGGAGTGTCTTCAGTTCATTAGTTATATGAGAAGGGCTTCCTGGGTGTTGGAGGGGAACCAATAGTTTGCAAGGAGACAGTATTAGACTTTACTTACAGTAAGTCGGAAGTGGAGACGATCAAGTGCGTCATAATGTCATACCAGTCCAGAGGTTTGTTCGTGTTTGATGTAAATTGAGACTACTCCACCTATAGACCCTACCTGTGCAGTAGCATGTGTGTAAGGCATTATGGCTTTGTACAGATGGAGAATCCTGCCATGATGTAGGTCATATTGTTTCCTTCATATAGCAACTAAATGGTCAGCCATTAAGCATAGGAACCAATTAACCTGATGGGAAAGCTTCTCATGTATAATACTGTATTAATCAGGAATGCTGACACTGTCTTGGTAGCTTATTTTAAAACCTTTCCAAAACTGCAATGCAAATGTGTGTCTTTGCTCCATACATAGTTGCTAACTACTGTCCCCATACCTATCTCCATGTGATCTTTACATACAGAAAGGTACATCTCTTAAGGTGTTCACTACAGAAGTCCAAATGAAGAGCAATTGTGATATTATTTTCAAAATAACAGAACACAAATGTTGAGCTGATCTGGAAGCAATCATTCTGTATCATGTCTATCAATGTAGTCAGCATGCCTAAGTGTGTGCCTGTGGCCATTGATTTACTAGTCATAGTAATGGTAGTAGAAGAATGTAGCATCTGTCCAACATTTCAGAATGAATAGAATACAACTGTCAAGCCATGTTGCTCTTCATAGAGATGGCCTATCCAACAACAGGAGCACAGAGGAGAACATATACTTCAAATTGTCCAGCACCATTGGAAGTAAGAGCACAATGGTATCCCCCTCTGTGGGCAGCACTTAATGCAGAGATGTCACTTTTTGCATGGCTGCTGTATAGCATCAATGTCCATTAGTGAAATCAATATGTCAGAGTGAGATAAGCAGGCATTGTTTCACTGTCCCATAAAATAATACAGAGATCCTTCCTGGACAGATTCAACATAGTCCCTTCTGACATGTGCTGCTTTACATCCTTATGTATAACATTTGGGCCATCTTGATTTGAGATATTCCTGTCACACATCTCATGAATGGTGTCTGAACTGTCTATAGCAGCTGCACTGAAAGCATGTCCATGCCTGATTGACTTTTGCAGAGGCTTCCCTCCAGGCTCTGTTATAGTTATAGCCCCACATTCACATTTTCAGCTTAATTTCCACATGCAGTACCATTTTGACCTGTCACCTCTGTCAGTCCTGAATATATGGATCCCTCTCAGTTCCAAATGAAGTTTGCCTTCTGTGATGGCATCACCAGATACATGGAGCCCATTGTACCAGGTGGTGCATCACATTTATCACATGCTCAAAACTTCATTAATAAGACATGCTATTCAGAAACTTTCAGAGTCAGAACCAGGCTTACATTGTATAGGTGTGTCCATTAATACCCATAGGTACTTTGCACTAGTGCTGTGTTAAAGGGCCCACTCCTCTGTTTTACCACACAGAGGCTGCAGACAAATGAACCTTCTGTATGCAAAGAACCTGGAGATCATCATTTGGCTTTTCGCCAGTACCATGTTGTGCTACATGCTCCAGTTATACAGTGTGCCCTCTGAGTAACTGTCTGTATAAGAGTGAAGTACACTGCACTACAGTGATACGTGTGAAGTACAAGGCAGGGGATTATTGTGGTTCCTTCCATGAAACAGTCACACACACACACACACACGCACACACACACACACACACACACACACACACACACACACACACACACACACACACACACACACACACACACACACACACACTCAGTTAAACCCTATGTCTGAGTTGTATGCTAGACATAATCATGAAATGATGGCCTCTGTGGGCCATCCCTCTCATTGGGGTGGGGAATTGTTAGAACTGGTGTGTGTCTTGTCCAGGAGAGGCATAGCTGCCATGACTGTAGCCCATATCTCCCACATAGTACCTTTTGCTCAAATTAAGTTACCGGATATCAGACAAACAGGTAAGTAGAGACCTTTTCTAACTATAGTGACATGTACATACCCATGGCTGCTGTGAGACCACAGCATGAATGCTACCATATTGCACTCAGTAGCCAGGCATATCTATGTTATTGGCTATGAAGCTATGCCTTGTGCTGTACTGCTGTGGGCAGGTATATGTCTGCTTATATCCTTCACCTATGTAACTGATGATAGTAGGCTTGGGGGTGCCTAACTACTGCATGGATCTCAGACTTCTGTATTCACCATTAGGAATGCTACAGCTGCTACCATGGAAATCATGGTCTGTATGCAGGAACAGTTGTTATCCTCATCTTCTTGGGGTATGTAGAGCACAATTATGTCCACAATAATCAGGCATCAATGCCATGCCTTGCTGTTTGTGTATCTTTTCCATGAATAGCATATGATATCTGCCCCTCAGCTCTGTCCAGCACATGAGGGTTAGTCAACATAGTGTGGACAGAGATATATGGGACTTGTCAGCCTTACCAGAGGGACTGTACTTTGGCCCACTGCCATGCCATTTTCCTGTTCCTGCTTTCCAGGGATGTTCCAGGGTACGGCACAAAGCACCTATCAGCCCCTATTAATGTTGGCATTGTCTGTGGCAGGGTCATTTTACCTGTTCCACCTGCAGTCCTGACCTAGGGGGAAGTGTGCCTTCTACAACCCTGATACTTTCTTTTACTACTGCCTTGGCCTCTGTTCCTTGGTGAATGGAGAATACAACTAAATGCATACTCTACATTCCCATACTCCTGCTATTCTGGGGTTCACAGTATGGTTCTTGCTACTTCAGCAGGAACTAGAAGTTACATTTGATGTGCTGCACACCAATAATAGACTGAATGATCTATATCTCCAACGCTTTCTTTTCTGTGTAAAACTTTTTGATGCATGATGATCACAAAAAATTTACTACTGGGCAGCAGTAAACTCTAAATCTAGCATGACTTTTACTATGAGTTTTGAAGAAGAATTTCCATCTGTATAAAAAAGTAAATGCAGGTTGTTACCGTAATTGGTGCAGCTTATGACCATTGCTAGCTAAAGCAGCATTCCTGTCTTTGAAAAGTGGGCTTCTGGGAACCATCTCTTATAAATCTTGCTAAAGACTAGCTATGGGGAATGAACTGTCTTTGTCTCTTACAACAGTTGTTGGCTACTGCTGCTCTGTGCCAGCTCAATGTTCACAAGACAAAGGTAGACTCTAGAAGGATGTTTCATCAAATGAATATCACTGTTAAAGACATAGTGGATATGCATCTTGCATGCTTTAACCTTAGCCTGTAATGTTTGCTTGTTTCATTAAGGAAGCGGTAATGAGCTAGTACTATAACATTTATATGCTAACATTTAGTTGGTCATAATAAGGCCTTCAGTCAGAGCTCATTACCATTTCTCTGAACTGTCCAGATTTTCACAAAATGTCCAGATTTTTTATTCATATTTTTGGTCTGTTCCTCATAAAATGTGTGTTTTCATAAATCACTCAGGATTGCAATCATTATGGATAATGTTGAGAGGGATATCCTTAGCTTACATTCTAGCTGTGTTCCCTAGTAGCATTCCCTCATATTTTCATAGGAAGGGAATTTCAGAGTGCAGTAGAAAATTTATGGAAAGGTTTTTAGCTTTTGAAGTGAGAAGTAGTACTTGTATTGCCTAGCAATGTTTTAATGAAAGGAATAACAAACTAGCTTCCAGCTGGTGCATTGAATTAATTATTTTCTTTATTTTATCTCTTACTGAATTGTGAAATGGACTGACCCAATCAGTGCTTTTATCGGTCATTATCAAGAAAGAATGAATGATAAAAGCATTGATCAATCCTTATAAAGAATGAATACTAAATGAAAGTGAAACAGAAATATACACTATATGAAATGATAATAATAAAGCAATATTACAGTGTAACGTTCAGATAATAGTAGTAGCTGTCATCCTTTAGTGTACAGAGTAGATGTACTTGTAATTTAACTAACTCTTTTAAAGTGAGATATAAATATAAGTTATGGGACAAGGAGGCAATGTTAATTAAAGTGAAGGTCCAATAAACTTATTAAAAATGTAATAGAGAGACATAACAGGCACGTTTGTTTTTGGTGATAAGACTTAAGCAAAATATATTTTCTGAAAAAGTCCAGAATGCTAATTACGCTATAACAGATGACTGGGTGTGGATAATACTGGATTTACCCATGGTTAGTGTGGATTGGTCATGAAGGCAAAGCCTGAGTGATCAAACAAAGCCAACTGTGGGTAAATCCAGCATTACCCACACAGCAGTGGGTTATTGCAGTTAGACGATGACATTATTTAAGAAAGAAATTTCTTACCTTTCTTAAATAATGTCTTTGTGTAATGGCACTGTAATATTCCTCTGCATTGTTTCCATTCTTCCTCATCTTCTGATATACTGTGCATGTCTATGGGAGTTGCATTCTCACAGTTGTGCAATACATCAGTGCTGTTCAAGAGAAGTAACAGAGAAAAGAAAATCTCAGCTGTTTTCTTTTTTTTTTTTTGGGGGGGGGGGGGATCATGTCCAGATTTTTGTCTCATAGTTTTGGTCTTTTCCACATAAAAACATTAGTTTTATAGCTAGCCACTGTAGTTGAAGTCATTAAATAATGACAGACATTTGAGATTTAGCGTTCATAACCTTCAGAAAAGTATGTTAACAGCAAACAGCTTCTTCAAGCAACCTTTAACAGCTAAGCACAACACATTGGTGGGGAACAAAGGTCCAAAATTACTCATGGATTTTATTGCTCTTATAAAGATAGAAAGTTACTTCAAGGAGAGTTTTTTTTATATTAGTATGCATTTTCTGAAGGATATGAAGACTAAATCTGATATATCTGTCATTATTTACTGACTTTAACTCCAGTGGCTTGCTAGAAAACTATTTTTTAATGTGGAAAATAAACAAAACTATGAGGCAAAAATCTGGATGTTCTGTGAAGATCCAGACAGTTGAAAGGTATGAAAGTTTGTTGAGGTTTAAGGAGACACAGCACAGAAATACAAGGAAAATCAGGTACCTTTTTGTTTCATTACATTTGCAGAATGTACATAATTTTTCTTGTATTTTGCTCTGCCTTCCGTAGCATATTCCAATAGAAAACTCTGTCTGCTCAATTGTACTTCAGCAGTTGGATGTTTTTCTATTGGTATATTCTAAATTTACAGTGCTCTGTCTGGTTGGACTGTCCAATCAGCATGCATGTTTTTGAATAACATTGACACATCATTGTATAATGCTACATAACTTGCAGTTTCAACTAAAGAGGATAAATGTGCAGAATAGCTCAGCACTGGAAAATGCATTATATCATGGTATTTTCTTATGTCTGATGAACAGTATTTATACTGCAAAAGCACTCACATTTTTACTATTAAAAGGACTGCACATTTTATTCATTGCATTGACTCAATCCTTTTATGAGTTCTTTGGTTTCCTGCTTTGTGACGATCAAGTTATTTGCCACCTGTGCTGCAGTTTCTTGTTTGTTGGATTTATATATTTAAATTACATCCCTCTCTTCAAGAGTAATTTTTGAGTTACATTTCATTGTTATTGCTCTTTTTACCCATCAGACTCAGCACAGACATAATTACCTTCTTTATTGCATTCTAGTTTAGATTTTTTTACAGACTAAAAAGATTAGCAGTTTGGTAAGCATTATACTTTTTTGCAATACTCCTCTGAGTCAGTTACACATTCCCTCCTTGAGAGTATGTGATGCAGTACATGACCAAGATATAGGCTCCCATCATCCAAGTACCAACTCTACTTCACATCTCCAGCAGTGGGGATAAATATTTGAAATATTTTTTGATCTTCTTGAAATTTAGAATACTGTGCACCTACTTTCAGATAAAAATCTCAAACCCATTTAATGGAATACTTGGGTAACTGTCAAACTTACCTCCAAGCTCCTTCATTTACTTATTCATTTAACAAAGTACTCCAATATTGTCTTTATTTACGTATTTTTTGATAATTCCAGGTATTGCCAGACTGGTGTTGAATTTCCTATCTGTAGTGCAACAATCCATGTGAGCTTTTACCTTTCCCATGCAACATTCACTGGATAACCTACATACTTAGGTTGCTAGTGCCCCCTTTTCTAGTGAATTGAGTCCACTGAGGGAAGACCAGAGAGCCAACATCCATGCTTTGTGGAGGTGATTATGATTACTCTTCTTAATAGGTTAGCCCTCCCCTAAACTGCATGGTAACATCATTAATGAGGCTGTGCTTTCTCAGAAGGTAGGGTTACTGGGATGTCTCTGCCCAGATCCCAAGAACAGTGATGCCTCCTAGCCCTTCATCATTGGTTTCAGCCTGTCCAACTCCCATACCTTTGGGTATCCTGAACATTGAAACCAGCATTTCTTGCAACATTCACATCCTGCCACTCAGGATAGGACAGTCCATCCTACTCACCAGCACCGTCAGGAGCCTGATCTGCTAATCAAACTCAGGTCACCTGAGTTGTAGTCAAAGCTTTATCCACTCACAACACCTCTAGACCACAAGTCTGGCTAATCTTGTAAAATGGTCACAATTGTCTTATTATCTAGCAACCCATAATGCTCTACATGCATGACTAACAAGATATTACTGTCATTACCAAAACATGGCTAAAACCCCATACAAAAAAATTCTGAAATTCTATCCCCTGGCTATAATACAATTTGATATGAAAGACTACCCAAAAAGAAGGAGATGTTGCACTACATACAACAACTGTCTAACTTTCCCACTCCTCAAAACTGACAAACTAAACTTCCAATTTGCAGAACTTCTTATCTGTCTTCTCAATGTCAATAAACGTAAGAAGCTATATATAGTTACCGTCTACATACCAACAGGTAATAATATTAGCTTATTAGAAGAAATTATTTTAATGGATAACAACTAATGTTGCTAGTGAAACTGTTAGGTTAGGCAAAGTTAACATTAACTGGTTATCTGATACATTTAACACCTGAACTACTAGAATTAACCTATATGGATTCAATTAGCTAATCTCTTCTACTACTCAGTTCAACAAATCAAATCATAAAAGTTCATCCTCAACTGGATATTTGTCTCTAACCTCAGCAAGTATGTCAACTCAGTGGTGCTATCTGATTGACGTTGTTACCATTACCAAATATTCACCAATAAAGAAATCACCCACCAGATAAATAAAGTCAATATATAATTATGTAACATCTATAATCTTGACACTCTCAGTAATTTAATAAAATCCTTTAACTAGTCTCCACTCAAAACTCTACCCCTACACATAAAACTGTTAATAAATACAATATATTTATCAATATTTTAAATAATTTTCCCCTACCAGAACTAAAACAGTAAAAACTACTCAACACCCTAAGCTGGCTCATTCAACTGGCATTTTCATGCAAAAACATAACAAAGCATGGGAAACAATGGCACAAATATAAGACCTTCAAATCTTAATTCTATGCGAAGAGTTGCATAAGCCCAAGAAGAAGCAAATTTACCTAGACAAAAAAAAAAAAATACACAGACCCACAAGACAATAAAAAAAATTAAAAAATCTGGAGCTCAGTTAAGAAAATTCTTCAGCCTATCTCTCCTTCTTCAACAAACTCCTTTCCAGACTTCCTCCTTCTGAAATGACTAGCAATATAACACTTTGTTGACATCATAGCATCTTTTACCTCCAACTCTCCCCAACCATTTAATCAACCACAAGACTCTGTTGACCCTGACATCTCTGCCTTTAAGCTCCAACCTTTCTCTACATCATATGTTAGACAGTTATTAAAGAAACTGAAACCTGTTCTCCTTCATATGTTCTCTCTGCTGAGTACCTTAAGCTCACTGCAAAAACTATTGCACATCCAGTCTCAGTTCTCATAAATCAATCTATTCAAGATTTCCATGTCTATGTCCTTTGGAAAAAAAAATATTATTTCCATCCATAAAGGAGGTAACTCTTCTGAAATCTCTAACTTTAGACCAATTACCATCCTGCCCCCCAAGCTTCTGGAAAAGTGTGTTCCTTAGCAACTCCTTCAGTATCTCTTACAAAATTATTGCCTAAGCCCAACATGACTTGTTTCTGACCGGACCATAGCACCACTAAAGCTCTCCTCAACTTTTGACACTATTAAAAAGGCTACAGATCAAGGAAAGTTTATATCATTTATTTTCCCAGATCTCTCACAAGCCTTTGTCACAGTGTGACACAATAAACTTCTGGCTCATATGTCCTCTCTAGGCCTTTCCAAATCAACACTTCTATGGTTCTCTAACTGCCTGTCTGAAAGATATCAATCTGTGAAATTGCTCCCTTTTCTCTTTTTTTTTCTCCTAGTTAAAACAGGTGTTCCATGAGGTTCTAGTCTCAATCCACTGTTCCTTAACATTTTCATCAATAACCTAAACACTTCCCCTCAGCAAGCTGGCCTTATTCATTATATAAATGACTAAACTCTCATCTGCTCATCTAACAGCCCATGAAGACTATAATCCATGACACAAAATGCCATCAACTCAGTCGATCTTTGGCTACATCAAAACCAACTTTTACATAATCACAAAAAGACTAAGGGCCGGATTCACGAAACCTCCGTGTAAGACTTAATATGTCTTACTCGGAGGCTGCAGTTGAACGGTATGATGTCAGCATGCCATGCATATTCATGAGGGCATGCTGAATCATACCTTAGTCTAACACGGTCCGTGTAGGAAAGTAGGGGGCGTGTCCGATTGCCGAGTACAGCAAAGGGACACGCCCCCAGAAGAGTCAGAGTCCTGAAAGTAAACACCCACGAGCGAGTCCACTGAAATGTCAAGGAACACAACACCACACATCCCCACAGAGTAAACCCTACTGAAAATGTGTAAAATGTAAAAATAGCAGTTTCCTTTTTTTTATAATTTCCAAAATGTTTGCCCGCATTTGCGCTCGTTTGCGCAGGTATGCCCTTCACTCAGACACAGTTAGCAGACATTGAAAAGTATATAAGATCTACATATGCAAATTCAGCCAAGTACAATAGCATAGCGGTAGAGATGTCGGCCAAAGAGGAGGTAGTCACGGTTCGAGCACCCACAATATTATTCTCCATTTTTATTTAAATAAGTATGAAACAATCCCCTGACATATATAACTATAATTTAAGTAAAATGTAATGAAATGGCCCATGTATTTGTGAACAAAACCGATGTAATATATAAAAAAAGGATCATAATTGCCCATAGCTTAGCAACATTTTAACAAGCTTAATATGAGTGCCCATAGCTGGGCAATGCTTCACCCAGCTTAATATGAGTGCTTATAGCTAAATAACGCGTTACCCAGTGTAAGCCGTTTGCGCAGAGCTGCACAGCACACCAACCAGCTCACCGTCGGGCAACGTTGGGCAAGCTGTAGCAAAGTTGCCTTTACATAAACACACCTCCTAGCCTGTCTAGACAGTAGTAAAATAAAAAAGCAATGACAAGGGTCGAACCCGGGATACTGTGCACCATAGTCAAAGTACTGAACCACTAAGCCATGACAGTTGTACTTAGAAATACAGTATTACCATACATATAGGAATGAATGAAAATATAACCATGACAAAGCAGGTTTGCTGTAAGCTGAGAAATATCCAAAATGGCCAATCACAGATAAGTGCGAGAAAACCAGCATATATAAGCCCCATAGGCAGGAATACACACCATAACTGATTGTGGTACCCATTTACAGTCAGGATGGCAGGTGCAGGAGAGGGAAATCACTTTAGAGCACAAAGGTGGGGCATTGAGGAGTCAAAATATATGGTTTGGCACCTAGTCCACCGTCATGAAGGCCAACTCATGCAGGGCCAGGTTCAATGGGGAGCGTACAAGGCAGAGGCATGGAACCAGTTGGCACATGATCTCACCAGTGCCACAGGCATTCCGAGGACTGGTGAACAGGTCCATCACCACCATGCGGACCTGAAGCGACGAAAGGAGGACCAACTGAACCGATGGATACAGGAGGCCCGTCAAATGCTCAATGCCCCACTACTAAGTATCCATGTAATTAAGTATGTAAGAAATGCTATCCTAGCCTATAGTATGGATAGGTATGTTCCAATATTCCTTCATTTATATTACAGCTGCAGGTGTTCATTTCACGAATCGGTAAGCCTATGCTGATAGGCTGGCAAGGTTGTGCCACCAGGCAGGTTAGTAATTATTCTGCTGGTATTGTTATAGAATATAAGTGAGACAGCCTGTAAAAGAGTTCAGTGTTGTAACCCAGTAATAAAGGTCAAATAAGCCTAGAAGAAAGATTCTGCTAGTATTGTAAGATTAGATAAGTGATGCAGCCTGGAAAAGAGTATTGCAATCCAGTAATAAAGATTAAACAAGTCTCAAATAGAGTTTCCACCTGTATTGTAATATCAGATAACTGCTTCAGCCTGAAAACGAGTGTTGTAATCAATCAACAAAGGACAGACAAGTGTCGAATACATCCTTGTAAATTCTGCCATATGAAATAAGTGAGTCAGCTGGAAAGGATTGTTGTAACCCAGTAATAAATGTTAATAAAGCCTAGAATTAAGTACCATCCTGAAATGTAAATATAAAATAAGTGAGAGAGTGTGAGAGACAGTTTGAAGCTACCAAGAAAGCTGTAATAAGTCTGGAATAAAGGTATACTGCATTCACTACATAATGAAATGAATGAGGCAGCCACAACCAAAGAGTGAAATGTCTTTAATAAAGTACAGAACCTGGACTGTGCCTGTCCCACAATTTGGATATGTTGCTGTACCCTTGCATTATGGAGATAGTATGGTTGTATGAAATGCTGAACATCCACAGTTGTCTAGACGCATATAAATCAAATGTAGCAGGATGCTTTACCTGAACACAGCCAGATATGAACATATATGAATAAAAATGGAATGTGTATTAATGTAGCAGTAACATCCCCATCACCAACATTCCTAAGGTTACATACAGGAAACTGTACTAATACATGTAGGGGATATATATCTGCATCTACTAGGAATGTACAGTATATGTATAGGTAGTTTAAGTTGTTAATGTAATATTTCTCCACCCTACCCTATGCTCACAAATGATGTAATTCCACACCAAACTGGGTATGTGTATTCACAATTAATTCCCATGGACATTTGTCCTGTTGGTTTATACATATCTGCATGTACGTTGATGCATGTGCCCTGTTCACATATCCAAACCTGATGGCCTGTTGCCACCAATGAACCCTGCATGCTGTTGGAATGTCCACTGTTGTTCTAAATATGCATGTGTTATGCTTGCTGCTCAATGTTCGGAATTCATGTGTGTTTGGTTAATGGGAATACTGATGCATGCTGTTACAACTAATTTTGAATGGTGTTGTTTGTTACTAACCCAAAATGCCACATAATACTACTAAACATAGGACAACGGGGAAGGTGGGTTCCAGCGGACCCACCTCTCCCACCTCATCTGGCGAGTGCACCTGGCACCAGGGCCCAGGCCAGGACCTCCTCCTCCGGTGGCCCTGTGCCACCTTTTGGTGGAAGCACTGCAGGGGATGGGGCTCGTCCTCCCTCTGCAAGCATGGCCGGAGGAGAACCTCCACTCACCCTCCATAGGGTCTGGTCTGTGGTGTGTAGTGAGATCAGGAATTCCGTGACTGATCCCCTACGCCAGCTTGAGGTGAGAGTGGCGCAACTCACGGGTGTGCCTGCCCATCCTATCCATCCCCCAGCACAGCCCCGGCCTGGGCTGTGAAGGTGCAGTGGTAAATGCCCATGGGTGGGGATCTCAGTTCCACTGTTGCCATCTGTGGGCTCATGGGCTTGCGATATCCAAACATCCGTCCCCGTCAATTGTGTTTACCCCCACATGTGTCATACTCCACCCCTGTATGCATCTTGTTTGTCTTGTCTGTTAACCTCCCCAACCTACCTCCACAAATATACCTACTTCCTGTACCTCACATTCCACTCTCACCTGAAAAAAAAAATAAAAAAAGGGCACTCTGTTTCCACAAAAAAATTACGCCTCATACATAGCTGCCCATTTTGCATACATGTCTGCTGGACATGTAAACTGATAATTACAATTGGCTGTACAACATATTTAGTTGTCCTCACCCCTCTCTCAGGGGTGGAAGGTGTCAAATCATATGCACAGCTGTTGCTGGCAAAGAAATGGGCAGCTATGGGCCTTCCCTACATCCTTCCTGCACATCCCGAGCTTGTTTTCCTACTGTCCTACCCTCTTTGTGCCCCCTTTTTCACCACTGCCTATTTCCCCATTTTCTTTTCTTTAAAAGAAATTAGCGCGGGTGTTAGTGGGAGTAAGCACTTTTAAGCAGTATTCAGCGGGTATGCGCTTGTGTGCACTTAGCTAAGTGTCGCGCAAACTCATGCAAACCTGCTTACAACTGCTTAAAAGTGCCTTAGTCACTCTGTATGACAAGGCCTGTAGTCTGCTCATCAGCAAAATAAAATACCCTTGTCAGTCTCAAACCCCGGACCTTGGAAACACTAAACTGCATGAATTACCACTGAGCCACAACAGATATATAAGAACTTGGTGCTGAAAGAAATATATCATGAAATACAATGAGTGAATGTAAAGGGAAAATAGGAAGGCCATTACACAAAGCTTGTTCTGTGTATCTTTACTGGCAATTCTTGTGGAATTGCATTACATGAGTGTGATAAAAGAAACAGCCATGTTGTAGGTAATAATGTTACAGTAGCACCTTACAAACCTCACACAGTATCAGAGCAGGATAAACACCACCATATTTGAATAGGTAAGAGGCCAGACCTCCCAACTGTGACTGATTTACAGGGATGTCCCTGATTTGCAAACAAATGTTACCTGTGCCCCACTGACTCCCTGTGAAATGTACTAACAGTAGGCAGAAAGGTGGGGAATCCCACGTAATGGTAACTGTCAATAAGTTACAGTAGACACTACTTGCATGTCAGAAATGGTGTAGTAATACATATGCTCAAAATACCCCACAGTCACAACTGCAGAATATCTGAAATATATCACGGGTGTATCCCACTGATATGTATCTTTCCCTGAGGTTGGTCAAATATATACCTGAAAGTAACTCAGGCCTGGAAGTGTCAGAAACACACAGGCATATCAGCCTGTCTGCTGTTACACATTCTGCGAATAGCTGTAGAATTACTTCCACAAGCATGCCGTTATGTAGGCGTACAACACAGAAATATCAAAGGATGTAGCCATCTAACATACTAATGACAGTATAGCAGTTCACAAGCACTGCATGTGCCTGATAATCATAATTGTTAGTACAATATACGTAGTTGTCCTCACCCCTCTCTCAGGGGTGGAAGGTTTCAAATGTCACACCAAATGTCAAGCATATGTACAGCTATTGCAGTTAACGAAATGTGCAGCTATAGACCTTCCCTACACCCAGCCTGCACATCCCTAGCTGGTGTCCCCAATGGCTTCCTGCTTCCCACTTACAACTGTTTAAAAGTCTCTTATTCACTCTGTATGACAAGGGCCTAGTACTGCTCAGCAGCAAAATAAAATACCTTTGTAAGTGTCAAACCCCAGACCTTGGGCTGACCAGACTGCATGAAGTACCACCAAGCCACAGCAGACATATACAAACTTAGTGCTGAAAGAAATATATCATGCATTACAAGGAGTGAATGTAAATGGAAAATAGGAAAGCCATAGCAACACATTCCAGTAAAGACAAATATCAGGCATTCAAGGAGTGAATGTAAAGGGAAAATAGAAAAGCAATAGCAACACATTGCAAGAACTACTGTTGTATGCCAGTTAATCCACAAATCCCACAGGAAAGTACATTCTCCCATGTAAACAGTGTTAGCATTAGCAGGAGTGAGTTAACATACACACTTAGAAGAGTGAACTGGAAGAAGCAACAGCCAGGTTTTAGTACAACATGCATTTCAGTGGCTACAACACAGCCTCAGATATGAGAGATATACCAACCTTCTGACTGACACAACAGTGTCCACAGCAAACCAGCATGGTCCCCACCTTGCAAAACTGAAAGGCCTACGCCTACCTAACCTATCATTTTATAGCAGTGTCCTGAAGTCACAGTGAGAACTGTAATTATCACACAGCAGGCTGCATGCAATTACTAAATGCTGGCCACCAAATGGTGCAGAGGCCATCACATGCACATGTGCAGATACCCAAGCAGCCTGTACTGCCAGTCCACACATGCAATAATATCATTGCAGCAACTGGAGGGAGAGAGAGAGAGAGACATAGACAGAGACCAAAAAAAAAAAAAAAAAAAACAAGCAAGAAAGCCAAAAGAAAAAAGCTGTTAGAGACACCAATCCACAAAATACAGAAATACAACACATCAACAGGTACAACTGACAGAGGTGAGAAATACAAAGGTAATGTATGTAACAGATATGTATTTGCTGGCATCTGAATGATGTGTCTGAAAGGTAATCTACATACTGTGAACCCTCCATATGTGTTAGCAGTCTGTATCTAAATTTATATGCAGATGTGCATAGGGCAAGGGACATACTGCAACTGTTAGTGAAGGCTGGACATACATATGTAGTTGAAGGTTGCTATGTGCACATATCAATATAGGTTGTAGTATGTGGCATTGAAAAGAGCATGCAGTGCAGGTATATGTCATGTGGTGGTGAATGTCTGTGGGACTGAGCCAGTGAGGCCTGCTACAGCTACACGGCCTGAGGACAGCATAATGCATTCTGCACAACACTGTGCAATATCATTACAGAATGGTATGTCTCACAACTGTTTCAGAAGGGATATTCCCACCATGAAAGATGAGCAGTCTATGTGCCTAGATGTGCATGTATATGTACAGCAATGGATGTTTAGAAGTGTGTGTGTGTGTATATATATATATATATATATATATATATATATATATATATATATATATATATATATATATATACATAGATAGAGAGGTATGTATAGATAGAGATATATGGATAGATAGATAGATAGATAGATAGATAGATAGATAGATAGATAGATAGATAGATAGATAGAATATGTATATACATATAGATATAATAGATACATACATATATAGATATATATGTAGATACATAGATACATACATATATACAGATAGATATGAATGTCTATAGATATGTATATATATATATATATATATATATATATATATATATATGGTTATATATAGCGGTGTGTGTATATATATATATATATATATATATATATATATATATATATGGTTATATATAGCGTGTGTGTGTATATATATATATATATATATATATATATATATATATACATATATATGGTTATATATAGCGGTGTGTGTGTGTATATATATATATATATATATATATATATATATATATATATATATATATATATATATATATATATATATATATGTAGATATGTATATATATATATATACATGGATATGTATATATTGATCTATATATATATATATATATATATTTATATTTATATGTATATGTATATATATATATATATATATATATATATATATATATATATATATATATATATAAATATATTAATAGAGAGAGAGAGAGGGGGGGACATAGGGGCAGATGTATTGCAACAGGTGCCTGGTGACCAAGGCATGGACTGAACACCAGTGTTGATACTGCAGTACCATACCCCATTCCAAAACACGTTACCCACTAACTACCACATAGGTGGTTGCCTGCCTACCACTGGAGGTGTCAGAAGGGAACATGGGACACAGGTGTACAATAGCCTCCCCTTTGATATCCACAGTGGCACACTAGTCTTGTAATCCCTGTACATGGTACGTGTCATCACAAAAGGTGTGTCAGCTAGGGAAATGTAAGTCAGTGTACCCCTCTACACCTCACAATGTCCTATGCAGTATGTACCTCCCATGAGAACTACAGCAAGTGGAAAGGCCACAGACATACCTAACAAAGACTGATAATTCCCTCAAACACATTCCCTATGCAGACTGACTCACAAAACCACAGCTGGAGTGCCTTGCGTACTTCCTACACAGAGATTACCACTGCTGGACATACAGAGTTATGTCACAACTATACCAGTCGGCCAACCTCCATGGCAACACCTCACAATCCGTCCAGCCTACATGACCTAGGGCCCTAATCCTTGTCACTGCACTAAACAGCACATGCTGGAGGTACAGGTTCCTATACACAAATATGCCGTACCCTGAACTAGACCACTCAGCATTAACAAACAAGGCTCCTTATTAGCAGATGTCATACATACCCCTGATGAATGTTATGGAGATAAGTAATATGCCCTGTGAGTCACCTCTGTGTAACTGTTTCACAGGAGCAAGTAAAATCACATTACATGTGTCCCAAAGGGCAGGGTAGCATATGGCTAGGCTGCCCTAGGCCCAGCGCCAATAGCATAGTACCTACCTATGACACAATGCACACACACATGTACTCAGTGCAATACCAGCTATGTGAGGTTGAATGAGTGTGACACTGACTGTGTGCAAGGTCTGTAAAGGTGTGATAGCTTAGCGTGAGTTTGTGTCTGTCATGGTAGTTTGTGTCCTAGGTGTGAGGCCAGAGAAAGATGTGTCAGTTATCAGGATGCAAACATAGTAGATTGGCATATATTGTGCCGTAGTTCCCTGTGTACGACTGCGGTGTCCCATTGTAGGCAGAAGCAATACATGTATGCTCAGTAAGTGGTACTGCTGTTGAATCCAGCTCACATATGAACTGATGTACTACCTGAAGTTGTAGGCCTAAACACTACAGTATGGTGTATGTTCACATTCCCTGGTAACACTGTCTGTTGTGTTTCCTGTAGTCTGCACAGATTACATACCTCATGCATAGGTATCTGTACGTAGGGGCACACAGTACTATAAGGTACACAGTTAATGCTCATCTGTGTCATCATACATTTGTGTGTTGTATGTATGTGTAATGTGTGTGTAATGATGCCTGTACCATGGCCGCAATCACATGTGTGTTACAGGGTATGTGTGTGTACCTGGCAGCATGTATACTCTGTGACAGCAGTATGCTGGCTATATTAACAACTGTGCACATATGTCAGGTAGGGGTATGGCATCAAAGTCTACGGTGGATTACCATTGAAACTGTAAATGTGCATTGCATTCATTGCATAGGATGACAATATTCTTCATCCATTAGCTTGATACATACCCCCAGTGTGAGGTTGTGCATTGTATCCCAAACAGTGTACAGAGTGCTGGTGTATACTAGTTTGTTGTATGGAGTGTGGCAGGCACTGTCAGACAGTTGTGGGCTGAGCACTGATATGTGGTATTGAACATGTGTATCCCCTGATAGACCAACAGATGCTATATATGGCAGTTAAGTGATATCAGTACATTAGAATATTAAGTGTGCCACATGACTTGCTCACATATTTTTCTTTTCCTTCCAGGGTGATGGTGCATCAGCATAACCCACCTTATACAGAAGCAGAGGATCAGGAGATCCACCAGAGCCTGGTGCAGAATTTCTCTGTGCTGTTTTCCAGGACCAGCCAGAACCAGCATGAGAGGGCTGCACTGTGGCAAGATCTTGTCCATTGGGTAAATGACATAGGCATGCATAACCGGACATATGATCAGGTACGCCATCACTGCAGTGATTTAATTAGACATGTCCTGCAGCGTGCATCTGATATCCACAGACAACAGCTTGCCACAGGTGGTGGGGTACCTATCCACCCCCCCCTCACCAGTGTGGAGGAGCACCTCCTAAGTGTTGTGTCTCCTGGCCAACAACAAAAACATCCACAAACATGTGTCATCATGGAGGCCAGAGCCACCCAGCATGTTGAAATGGAGTGTGCAAGTAACATGCCATATCTGTAGTTGACTATTCTCTGTACTGGTAGTTTATGCATGTGTGAGATGTGTACTCTGTCTGTAGCTGTTAACCTGCTGATTCTTCTGCAAGATTGATATTCTGAGTATAATCTGTATACCTGTGAAAGCCAACTGTTGAACTACTGTACTTTATCATACTCACAGTATCAATGGCACAGTTGTGGCCACTGGCAATCACTCTCATATTTTTGCTAGTCCCTCTGGAGTGACAGCAAGGCAGCCAATCCATGCTGGTGAGTGTGTAATAACAATACTTTTGCTAATGACATGTGCATGTCATATAGAGGTGTAGTGTGTGCACATGTAACCCACGTATGCATAATGCATGCTGTGCATGTTTGCTGTGAGACTATGCATACCCCATTATTCTCAGTAGCTGCCTCACTTACATGCAATACACAGAGCATGACACACATGTGTGGCAACACAGTACTGGACATTGGAGAGGCATACCTGATACACATGTACACAACACACACATGTTTGGCATAGACACTACACCTTAGCCTGCTACACATGTCCAATTATGACACCTGCTGTATGCCCACCCTTCAGTATCCCACTTATCATCTACACAGCACACATAATATACCTGAGGGGTAGAGGCCTATCATGTCTTTGTGCAACAGTCTTGAACAAATAATACATTCATGTTAGGCAATGCTCACTATTCGCCACCTTACACACCCATGTAACAAGTGGCTGTGTAATTGTGGATGATGTAGTCATGTTACTGCACTTCAGGTACAGCATGCTAACTGCCTGTCTGACACACATTATTATTGTTGACTGACACACCCATGTAACAAGTGGCTGTGTAATTGTGGATGATGTAGTCATGTTACTGCACTTCAGGTACAGCATGCTAACTGCCTGTCTGACACACATTATTATTGTTGACTGACCACAAGAAGCATGTTGATCATGGCTCATGTTACTACACCACATCCAGTTCCACTGACCACAAAAGTATACATAGCAGTTATTGCGTAGCACCATCATGTGTTGTGTGTGTGTGTGTGTGTGTGTGTGTGTGTGTGTGTGTGTGTGTGTGTGTGTGTGTGTGTGTGTGCAAATATATGCACCCACAGCTTGTAACACTTGCACAACATTGTTCTGTCCTTGTACACATTGTGTCCCAGGGTGGAGACAATCACTGAACAACTACACACAAGCATCAAGTACATGTATACTGTTATTAACAAGGGCTGTCTACACTTGCACTGCATGTTCCTGTGCAACACATAATCTGTATGCTGACACGTGTGCAGTGATGTTTTTCCTTGTGATACTGTCACTCACTCTCAAACAGTATTGTGTATGTGTTGGATTGCAGGTGTGTCTGTGTTTATATCTGCTGTACTGAGGAGTGTGCCTGTGTGCTTGTGTGCCTGTGTACCTGTGTGCCTGTGTACATGTGTGCTAACATCGTGTACACATTTGTAAACTGTGTTTCCTATCTTCCTCTCACAGGTTCTGATGTTGCTCTGGTGGTGTGCAGCAGGGAATCTGAAGCCACTGCTGGGGATAGTGATAATGATGATATATGTGTAATGGCACAGGGAGGTGTGACAGGGTCTGTCGTTGGTCAGCTAATCGACACTACACAGCGGTCATCCCCATCAATGTGCACAGTCATTCTGCCGATACATCCATTGTCACCAATGTCCTTAGCTGAGGGACAGCATACAGTGGGCATTGACCAGGGTAGTGTGGTATAATTGGCACATGCATCCCCTCACAGCAGCCATGGCCAGATTCCTGACATGGTACCACACAGGCAAATGTCCAGGGGTTCTCATGGGAGCATCCGTGGTTGTACTGCCCCTGTCAGATGTGCCCACAGAGGTATTTCGACCTCAGCTATGTTCCGGGCTGTAATGCAGTCACAGGCACGTATGGAACGGTACACCAGACAGGGTCTGAGGGAGCTTAGAGCACATCGCACCACTATGAATGACACTATGTGTGACGTTGCAGCTGCCATCCGTAATATCAGCGAGGCCATTGATAGACGTTGGGGGGACACATTAGATCTCTTCCACAACTACATGTCCAGGAGCCAGGACAGTGCAGGACGGCTGAGGCATCGACGTGGACATATGCCAGCAACATCATCAGCTGGCAGTCATCGCGGACGAGAACAAACCCGCAGCCGCTCCCATAGTGCCAGTACCAGCCCCAGCAATGCTGGGTCTGTGCTATCATTAGACCATCCTAGAAGACCACATGCACATGGCTCTGGACAGTCCCAGCAGGGACATGTGTCCAGTCAACAACCCATTGCCTCTGATGACAGTATCCAGTCTGGCTTAGTACCTGATACTGTCCGTAGCACCCCTGCCAGGCACAGGTACCATGTCCGTGGCCAGAGACAGTGATCTCCATGACCTGGCAGGTACAGTCTGTGGCTGTCCACAAACACCTGTATATGGCAGCCATGTGGTGGAACTATGTGCATGCATACACACACACATAATGCTAACACCTAGGGCTGACACATACACATACACATCGCATCAGCATTGCCCCATGTTGTACTGTTGTCCCTCACTAACACACACACACACATACATGTCGATTGGATGTGTCAATGGCAGACTCTGGCAAATCAAGTACACACCCTGTGCATATGATGAAACTGTGCCACCTCCTGCCATCTGTAACATTGATGCAGGAACAGGATAGCATGGTGCTGATGCAGAGGGTGACTACATAGCACTGTAGTAATGTTATCATGTTGTTAACAGTACAGTGTAATGATATTGTTGTGGGTATATCCGAGCATGCATGATGCATTAACACTATGAATGTCATTGTAGTTTTGTATACACCAGTGTTAATTCCCAAAGTGTGCTGTCTGCACATGTGCCACATGGCTGTTGTGTGTACCTGTGCCTGCATGTGTTGGGGTGTGGACAGTACATGTGTGAAGAGTTGCAGGTGTACATTTGTGAACATGGTTTGCATGGAACATGACATGGTTTGACAGTATGCTGTGAGTGATACGGTTTCCAAATGTCAATGGTCTGCATTCTGGTAGTATACACAGCCTACATAGCCTGACATTCACTGGTCATTACATGGTGTCTCTTCAACTGATACACAGATGTAGGAACCCGGTGTCAGTGATATCCCTGCAGTACTACACTATACCGGTAGCCATTCTTACTGAGCCCCACACATCCCTGGGAACAATACTCTTTGGCATATAGCAGTCTCACGTACATGCCAACACACTACGGATATGTCCATCCACGACTGCAAATGCATACAGTGGCCTACAATGCATTCTACACATGACACACCTAACCACCACAAGGGTATCATACAGACAGATACCTGTTGTCCAAGCCATGCTGTATTGCTGTAACGCAACTGTAGCATTGTCATTGGCATGTACATAACATAGTATTCCAACAGTACCATGTAGGTGGTAGCACCCATCATGTAGAACAGGTAATGGTGTGTACATGTGGACAAGTGTTATCTTGTCTATCCTGTGATATTCACATTTCCAAAGGTATTCTGCAGTCCCTCGGTGTATCACTTAAGCAAGAAGGTGTCTGTATGCATATCGGCAACAGTTGCCACACACCTACACTGGATGTCCATCACTCACAGACTTTGATGTGTTTTAACATGTCTGACATATACTCCAGACATGAACCCTCACCCACATTAATCTATCAAAGCTTTCATGGGTGTGTGTCACATAGTTGGCCTAGGGCACAGATCACTGCAGTAGCCTGCATTGTCACCAACATACATGTATGGCCTAAGGTCTGGGAAGCTGCGGCACATGCTGGCAAAGGTAACAACTGTATTCATATGGGGCAGGCTTCACACATAGGAACTATTAAAGGTCACAGGTACATATCTGTATGTGGCATACACATACCTGATGTGTGCATTGAAATTACTGTTATAATAATATGTCATACAATAATAAAAGCAAAACACACAACACATCGACAAACGCACACATGGCATTTGTAGGATTCAAACCCCTACCTAACGATGTTATGACACATGAGAAAGACACATTAGTGCAGCGCACTATTTGCATTACTGGATGATTTCCCTTCTCCTGCTGTATTTATAGGGTGCTGACATCATCAGTCTTTCTAAAGAGGAATGTACATCTTTTAGTGTGTTATCCCAGTCTTCAAAAAGGCCATTCCTTTCACAGAGAATTGCATACATACACACCCCCCTGCCATACATCTACACTGGATGTCCATCACTCACAGACTTTGCTGTGTTTTAACATGTCTGACATATACTCCAGATATGAACCATCACCCACATTAATCTATCAAAGCTTTCATGGGTGTGTGTCACATAGTTGGCCTAGGACACAGATGTGTGCATTGAAATTACTGTTATAATAATATGTCATACAATAATAAAAGCAAAGCACACAACACATTGACAAACACAAACGGCATTTGTAGGATTCAAACCCCTATCGTATTAGGTTATGATACTTGAGAGAGATGCATTAGCACAGCACGCTATTCACATTACTGAATGATTTTCCCTTCTCCTGCTGTATTTATAGGGTGCTGACATCATCAGTCTTTCCAAAGAGGAATGTACATCTATTACTATCCCTCAGTATGGGGGATAACAATATTTGTGCATTAACAGACGCCTAGTTCAGGGTCACATATGCACACTGGCACTGCCAGGTTATGTTCTATACCGTGCTTCATGAACACAGGACTTGTAACACACAACACAACTAGGGGGTGTATCCATATACATCACAGATACACACACCTCTGGGTTGGTACCACTGCACTAAGCATGACAGGCCATACATATACAACTACCATTGTGCAAAACTGCCTTTTGGTTTGGTATGTAGTTCAGACTACCCCCCATACCCAGGAGCTGCACATGGCTTTCCTGGGAACAGTGTAGAATATGAAGGTCTTCACACACACCATTATGGTGGTTGAGTTCAGGTACACGAATATTGACTGGGGATACTACTCAGGCCTCAACAACATCACCCTATAGCCACTACAATTTGTGAATCCATGTGCTATGGCACAACCAGTCACCACAGCCACAAGGGAGAATACATACTGGAGCTGATCATCACCAACATGGGGACTCAATGTTCCACACCAGAGGTAGAACCCTCATTGTTAAGATCAGACCATAAACAACTTTCCCTGGACATCCATATCCTGTCCCCACCCCCAGCCAAGGAAATCACTGTAAAGAATTTCTCAAAAGCAGACTTTGCACTTGTGAAGACTGGGGTGGAATACTTCAAAGGCCCCGTGCTGGAGGATAATACAGCCCAATCTGCAGAATCCTTTATAAACGCATTGTATGAGCACCTGCAGTTATGCATTGATCATGCTATCCCAAATAAAACCATGACTCCTCCAAAACAGGAGACCTGTCTGGTTGACCCGGCCATATATAAGCTGTACAACAGAAGGAGGAAGCTACTACATAACAGAGCAATATCCCACAGAGGGAGGACATCTCTGAACAGTATTGGCAAGACACTTCAATCCCTAATATAATCATCACTTGCAAGTTTTGACAGTGAAATTGACCAGACACTACAGATAATCACAGGGCCTTCTTTAGTTATGTCAGGAATATCTGTGGAAACACCCAGATATGCTCTGAATTGTTGCATAACAGCACAAAATATGCCAAACCTACGGACATAGCCTACACACTGGCAGACAGAGTCTGCACAAACGTCCCCTCCCCTTACCCCCCAAGGGTACAGATGCCCATCCCAAATTAATGTAACCTCCCTGACATCACAGATGCACAGGTGAAAGGTGCCCTATCCACAGCAAATAACACAGCATATGTATGGGACTGGACGGTGTCCCAGGCTGTGTCCTACATGAGCTCTGAGTAGAACTGAACACTCAAATTAAGTCACTGTTCCAACTTAGCCTTACTACAGGATATGTACCCTGAGAATGGCATACAGATACAGTGCTCCCACTCCACAAAGGTGGTGCCACAACGGACCCCAGGAACTATCACCCCATAAGCCTGACTAGTGTGGTAGAAACAGCTATGGAGCATATTATCATGGACGTCATAATCAAAAACATTGTGAGCCTCCAGACAGTGGATCATACACAATTTGGCTTTGTTAAGGGCAGATCTTGCCTCTTACACATAGATAATATCTTTGAAACGGTTACTGAAGCCATGGATGAGGGCAAGGTAGTTCACACAGTCTACCTGTACCTTGCAGAAGCCTGCAACACAATACCCCACTCAGGCATCATACATATGCTTACCAGCTTAAATATCAACCCCTATATCACTAGATGTGTTGCTATCTGCCTCAGAGATGGAACCCACATGGTCAGAATTGCAGGTGCCATGTCCAGTTTCAGACCAGTTACAACTGGTGTCTCACTGGGCTCAGTTGTGGGACCTGTCCTGTTCGGTATGTACTTCTCTGAGGTTCAGACTAATACGGGGGGATTATGTCTAACAAACATCACAGATGACTGCTAACCGGGTGCCATAAGCAACACTGCAGCTGACACATGCTTCCTCCATAAGGGTTTCACAGAGATGGATGCTTGTTGCCAGAGCCATGGCATTGTGCTAAATGCTAAGACATGCATAGTCATCCCCTTTGGGGAAAACAAGGTGCACACAAATTATCACATAAGTGGTAATCCATTAAGTACAGAAGATGTATTTACAGATTTGGGGACCAACATAGATCGTAACCTCTCCTTTGCAAATCACATTGACAGAGTCATTGCAAAGACCTTTATATAGCCCTCCTTATCACATGGGGGTTTGCATGTAGATCATGGGAGGTCATTGTGGCCCTCTACTAGTCACTCATCAGGCCCATGTTTGACTACAATGCCCCTTTTGGGGTGTACCTTACCCAACACCTGCAGCAACCACAGTGACCACAACAGTACCTCCCCAATAGTATCATGGGCTACACACAGATGTTCTATGCAGCTCATCTAAAGGATCTCCAGCTCTACTCAGTTGCTTAATGCCTACTCAGAGGTAATCTATGCCTGACGTACACAGCCATGCCAAACCCAGAAGTAATGGACATGCTCCACCTCATAACATCCAAGACCCTTAGAGCTACACACTCCAGGGACTTAAACCTCAGCACAAAACTAAATAGGACATGCTGTAGGGACAGATTAATTACCCAGAGGCTCCCCTCACTCTGGAATTGAATCCCAATTAGAGTTAGACATAGCCCCTCACCAACCCTCTTCTAGCAAAATCCAGCCGCATGGATGGGAACTTGCAAATTCACCCCTGGGATCTCCACTGTGTCCCTGCTTGACAGAGGCACAGCAAACTAGCCTTAAAGGGTGCCTTCTGTGACCTACTTTACAGAGGCACAGTAGGCTACTCTACTGGGGAGGCGGACGCCAAATACACTCTGCCTAGGCTTATGAATTCCCTAGGGCAGACAGCCTAGTATCGACCTCTTCAACTGTGTTTATGGTCAGGATGCACAATATTTGTTGCTGATACTGTTTGCAGGTCTTTATTGCCGTAGCTTTCCCAGTTTCTATGAACAACTTTTGTATCTGCGTAACATGTTTGATCATGACAGGGTTCCAGTATATTAATATATGTGTCTGTTGTAATTTAACTGTGTGCACAGGGCGGATTGCTGGATTGTGGGAGGTTCCTGGCTTAACACATACAACTGCCAGATATGTGTGGCCGACTGCTATACTCAGACATGGCCTAAGTGTGTGAGCATGCCCAGTTCAGGCTTTCCATGATTTGTTGCCTGACATATGTCTCATTTATCCAAGTGTGTGAGCATGCCCAGTGTGACCTTTCCATATGTTGTGATCTGAAGTCCACTACATTTGTGGTTGTGTGTGAACATGACCAATATTGACATTTATACTGTGTGTGTTGGAAGTCACGTTGTGTTCTTACTACCAGACTCCTTTGTGTCATAACTCAACAGGGATTATGCTGTGCCTGCAGGGTTTCCATGGGATAGTTTGCAAAGACTTGTCAACATTCTTTCATACTGGCTGAGTACTTCAATGCTGTCATGGTGTAGTGGTTCAGTACTTTCACTATGATGCATAGTAGCATAGGTTTGAGTCCAATCACTGCTTTAAATGTTCATACTGAGCAGACCAGACTGGTTAAGGACCAGTTGAGCAACTTTGAGCATGTTGCATTTTGTTCAGCTATGGCCTACTTAAATCAGGCTTGTCCAACATTGCTGTGTATTCACCAACTTGGGTGGACATTGCCAAACATTACTCCACATTGACCACAGTTGTACTAGTTGGTGTGTTGATTCTGTTCATAGGTTCATACTAGGCTATCTGCCCTAAGGCATTTATAATCCTAGCCAGAGTGTGTTTGGCTTTCAACACACATTTTAAGTGGAGTTTGCCATGACATTTTTCAAGGTTAGTATACTGTACCTCTGTCTAACAGTAACATAGAAGTGATACCAAGGGTAAACCTACAATCTCCCATCCACTCATCAAGATTCCTTTTGAAGAGAGTCAATGAGGGACTCTGGCTAACCTGGAGTGGGAGTTTGCTCAAGAGTAGAGGGAGCCTCTGGGTTATGAATCTGTCACTCCAGCATGTCCTATTTATTTCAGTCCTGAGGTTCAGGTCTCTTGAGCGCATAGCTTGATGGGATTCAGATTTTCCGAGGTGCAGCATGTCCATTGATTCCAGGTTGGACATGGCTTTATACATCAGGCACAGATTGCCTCTGGGCAGGCGGTATGCCACTGAGTGGAGCTGCAGTTTCTTTAACCGGGCAGCAAATGGCATCTGTTTGAGCCCTTTGATCCTCCTGGTGAGGTACTTTTGTGGTCTTTCCAGCTGCTGCAGGTGTCTGATAAGGTACATCCCACAAGGGGCATTGTACTCAATTACGGGCCTGATGAGGGATGAGTAAAGAGGCACAATGACCTCCACTGATCTAGATGTGAATACCTTCATGATTAGGTGGGCTATATGAAATGTTTTTCTAAACACTTTGGCCACATGGTTGTCGAATGAGAGATTGCTATCAACTTGGGTCCCCAGGTCCCTTATCACTTCTTCCATAATTAATGGGTTACCCCCTATGTGGTAATTTGTGGGCACTTAGTTTTTGCCAAAGGTGATGACTATACACTTATTTGCGTTTAGCTTGAGGACATGTCTCTGGCACCAGTTGTCTGTTTCTATGAGGCCCTTTTGTAGGATGCTTGTGTCAGCTGGAGGGTCGATTATGGCGCCCAGTTTGCAGTCATCTGCAAACTTGTTCAGCCACAGTCCTTCTGTGTTGGTCTGTACCTCTGAGAAATATGTACCAAACAAGGGAGGTCCCAGGACTGAGCCTTGTGGGATGCCACTTGTAGCTGGTTTGGGGTCTGACATGGCTCCAGCATTTCTGACCATGTGGGTTCTGTCCTTGAGCCAGTTTGCAACCCATCTAGTGACATAGGGGTTTATATTGAAACTGGTGAGCTTATCTATAATGACCAAGTGGGGTATTGTATGGAAGGCTTTTGCGAGGTCCAGGTAGGCTGTGTGGACCACCTTCCCCTCGTCAATGGCCTTGGTGACTGTTTCAAATGACTCAACCAGGTTTAAGAGGCAGGATCTGCCCTTAACAAAACCAAACTGGGTAGGATCCAGTGTCTGTAGGTCCCCAATATCTTTATTTCTGAGGTCCATGATGATCCTTTCCATAGCTTTGCAGACCAAGCTAGTCAGGCTTCTGGGGCGATAGTTTGCAGTATCCATTAAGGCACCACCTTTGTGAAGAGGGACCACTGTTGCTGTACACTGCTCTTTGGGTACATATCCTGTGGTAAGGTTGAGATTGAACAGTGGTTTTATGTTTGTGTTCAATTCTTCTTGGGGTTCATGTTGGACACAGCCCAGGACACCGTCTGGTCCCATTGATGCTGTGTGTTTTGCTTTGGAGAGGCTGGCTGTTACCTGAGTATCTGAGATGTCAGGGGGCCAGCACTCTGCTGGGATAGATATTTGCCCTTTTGGTGGGGAGGGGGGGGAGGTTTGCACTGAACCTGTCAGCTCGGATGTTGGCAATGTCTGTGGGTTTGGTGTATTGTTTGTCATTTTAGACTAATTCTGAGCATATCTGGGAATTCCCACCCAGGTTCCTACCATAACTAAAGAAAGCCTTGTGATTATCCTTAGTGTCCTGTACAATTTTTATCTCAAAGATGGCCTTAGACGATTTTATGTGTGGCCGTAGTTTTTTAATAATACTGAACAGAGATGCCTTCCCTTTTTGGGATTTTGCTCTATCATATAGTAGCTTTCTCCTTGTATTGTATGGTTTGTTTATGGCTGGGGTCCACCAGACAGGATGCCTGCCTTTGGAGGATTGGGTCTTGGTTTTATTTGGGATTGCATGATCCATGCATTCCTGAAGGTGTTCATAGAATGCGTTTATAAAGGGTTCTGAGGTCTGGGCCATATTTTCCACAGGCACAGGGGCTGTGAAGGATTCCACCTCGGTTTGGAGGAGTGTGACATTTGCTTTAGTGAAAATTTTTCACTGTGGTTTTCTGGCCATGGGCTGGGGTCGGGATATGAATATCCAGTGAGATTACTCTATGGTCTGATCTTACCAGTGAGGGATACACTTCTGGTCTTGGGCATAGAGTCCCCATGTTGGTGATGATCAGGTCCAGTATGTTTTCCCCTCTTGCGGGAGTGGTAGCAAGTTGTTCCATAGCATTTGAGTTTATAAATTCTAGGAACCTTTGGGCTAGGGTGTTGGAGCTAGGGTAATGCTCCCAGTCTATGTTTGGGTAGTTGAAGTCACCCAATATAATGGTGTTTAGGGAGACCTTCATATTTTCATGTGTTCTCCAGTCGGCCAAGTGTGGTTCCTGGATTTAGGAGGGTGGTCTGTAGCAGGCTATGAACTGGAAGGCGGTTTTACCCACTGTTAGTTGCACATGGATAGTCTCTGATGCTTCATGCTGTGCCACCAACCTGGGGGTGTGGGTATCTTTGACAAATATTGATACTCACCCTCCTTTTGTAGTTTGTTCCATGTTTTGTGGCTGTAAAGCATGGTATGAGGTGTAACCTGTTAGTGCTAGGGTGCTCTTGGGAGCCTTGAACCAGGTTTCTGTTACTGCACAGATATCAACATTCTCCATGCTGAGGAGAGTTTGGAGTGGGTGCATCTTGCGGTTTAGACTTCTGGCATTGAGTAGCATTACTTCTAGTTTATTATCCCTTGTGATACCTATGGAGGTGGGTTTGTCTTTTGAGCCTTACCTAAAAAAGGCACTATGGGGGTGACAAGAGCCTTTGGCAATATCCAAAAGGCCACAGGTGACAGGTGAAAGCCATCACTAGCGAAGCATCATGTCTTGTCGAGCATGTCATCCCAGGCTGACAGGCATTGGATCCCCTTTCACTGACACCAATACTTAAGTCAATTGTTGTAATTGATCATCTTGTCTTCATATTGTGGCATCATGCTTGGTGAGGGTAGATTGATACTCAAGGTCATTAAGTTTGCATATACTACATGGTGGTAAATGCTGTTTAGCACTACCTTACATTGCTTAACACATGGCCATCATGCCTCAGGTGCTGCTGCTGGGCTGCCTATGTCGGATGCACATACTACACTCCCTGCACATGTTTGAAAGCAGGTTGTGTCAACTTAGGCATCCCTTTCACTATATGTGGGAGTCAGAGAGAGGTATCATTTCCAGGGTTCCTACTGAGCCAGTTTATGTGCTATGCGTTGCCTCTTTGCCAAGGCCAAGGCATACTAGGCACGCCTCCTTCTGCCTACTGGGGCAGGCTCAGGTTGTTCCACCTCTGAGTCACTCTCTGCCTGTGATGGCCTTGGCAATGGTGGGGGGCTGTATGGCCCAGGTCTATGCTGGTCCTGCTGCAGCTGTTTTCGCAGAATCATATTATGTAGCATGGCACATACCATGACAATTTGGGTACATGTAGTTGGTGAGTATTGCAAGGCTCCACCAGATGTGTCCAGGCACTGGAACCGTGACTTGAGCAACCCAAACACATGCTCGATTACATTTCGTGTTTGTGCGTGTGCCTCATTATGGCGTTCCTGTTCAGGTGTGTGTGCGTTTCTGATGGGTGTCATCAGCCACGGTTCCAGTGCATAGCCAGCATCCCCCACTAGGTGATCATGTGGGATGTCCCCACTGGCAAATGTCTGGTACAGCTGCGTCAGATGCCAGATATGGGAATCGTGGTAGCTTCCATGGCAGCCAGCACACACATTCATTATTATGCCCTGGGCATCACACACGATCTGGCAGTTGATGGAGGGGAAGCCCTTGCAGTTAATGTAGGCCCTACCCCGCTCACCGGCTGGTGCTTTGATGTGTATATGCGTGCAGTCTATTGCACCCACTACCTCAGGGTATTCCGCTGTTTGCTGGAAGAGACACATATTGCTGGCCAATACCTCACGGGAATTGGGGAAATATACATGATCACCGACATGTGCTGATATGGCATCCAGGAACTGGTGCAGTACCCTGGATGCTGATGCATGTGATATCCCCATCATATCACCAGTTGGTCTCCGGAAGGTACCTGTTGCTAGTATTCTTAGGCCAACACATACCTTGGTTTCCACTGGGATGGGTTCCCCTCTGTTGGTTCTGTGTGTGAGGTGTGGCCTGCACAGCTCAACAATTTGCTGCAGGAGGTCTCTGTCCACTCTATAGCGCTCCACTATCTCCAGCTCATGTAAACCCTAGTAGGTGACCCTGGGCCTGTACACTCTTCTCCATCTCCTCACTGTGGGTTGTCCGGCAGCATTTGCATTGTCACCACCCTCAGCATGTTGCATATGTTGCCTTATAACAGCAATGGCAGCAACTAGCATTTTTTGTCTGAGTGAAGCTTTTTCAGTTTTCACTACTAGTAGCTTACTCCAGTGTTGCAGTGTCTCTTGAGAGAAACAAACTGCACTGTTGTTTGCAGAGTTTTAAGTGCTGGGCTGGGCTAGTGTTCTGCCTGTGTAATTGTCTGATTCTGATTGTTTGCACCTGCTAGTTCTACTAGTATTCCCTGGTAGCTTCCTACTATTTGTCGTGCTTCCTTTTTCCTTTCTGTTTCCTCAGGGGGGAGCGACGCGCATACAAGCGCAAACACGCTCACAGCAGCTCACACGCGTGCACACATGCTTAGACGGACTAATACTTACTTATTTGGGTTAAAACACGTGCACACCAGTGCAAACGCGCTTACAGGTCCTTAAACAGCCTTATACATGCTTACTCCAGCTTAAACGGGTGCACTCACGCTTCCACACGCACACTCTGTCTTACTCAAGTTTACAGGCACGCACACGCGTGCATACCCACTCAGCAAGAAACTTTGGTGTTATCCACAGTGTACACCTTCCATTTCTTGGCTTTCCCTGGCCTACCTGTTGACACACCTCTTTCCATGATGTCTAACTGACAGCTAACACATGCCACTCTGCAATGAGCTTCACTACATTCATACATACTCCCCTTGTGATGTCACCTATCTCCTACTCTGTTACTCCCCATATCCTACTTCTACACTCCACTGACTGTGCTCATTTGCTATGTAAAAGTGCAATTTACTCTCCTAACACTCATTTACATAGGATTGCCTACTAATGCTTGGTTACATGTCTTAGACTGGGCTTCTCCCCTTAGCAACCCCTAGTCGGTGGCCATGTTGTCTTCAGCCTGCTATTCCCTTACATTGTAATTTAACAATTTTCACAAGTTCCACGTTTGTGGCTTTTATTTTCTTATTTTATGGTTTTTATAGCGCACCCCGTTTGCGTAGCACTGCGCTACACTTAAACATCGGAAATTGCCGGGAAAAAAAAAGTATTTTTATTTTAATTTTGCATCTGGGAACATTTCCAATGGCCGTATATTTGGCCATTGGCATGCTTCCTCAACCATATGCAACCTTTATTTGGAGCTGACAAGGCTCCATTGCTATTTGCAGAACGGTACTCAGTTGTCAACTGAGTACATTTCTGCAACTAACATGGCTCCTACTCGGACAGGTTTGTGCTTCCTGGATCGCAAATTTACCTCATTTGCATGCCTTTCGGCTGCAAGTGAGGTAACTTGCATATCCCAGCCCTGTCCGTGTAGGAGATGTTTTAGGAGCTCTCTTACACGCCCCTACAGGCTGTTCCTGGATCGCTCGTTGGACATGATGGCTGCATGGAGTCTTACTCAACTCGTACACTCCGTGCAAGCCATCGTGAATCCGGCCCTAAGACTACTACTATTTTTTTCCTAATTCCCATGCCAATGCTAAAAGTAACTTCCATATTACCTGTTTAAACAATACAGCTATTTTAGTAGTTACCCATACCAAATTGCTTTTAGTCATTATAAATAAAAACTTAATGTTTGATCTTCACATGCAACACTGTATAAAAATCATCAAAAGTTAAGTCTCCTATGAGGAGCAAAAATATTCCTTACTCTTTCTAGTAGAATCTCCTTAGCTATTACCGTCTCCTCTCTATGGTTCACCTATTTTGGCTAACACCCCGATTTCTCTTAAATCACAACTGGAGCAATGCTATAATAAGATAGCTAGATATGTGGTGAACAATCCAATTAAATCTCATTATTGCTATGAATTAGATGCTCCCAATTGGTTAGACATTCTGCATAATCTAACCCATACATAATTTCTTTGAATCCATTAAATACTAAAAAAAAAAAAAAAAAAAAAAAAAAAACCTCTACCTGTCCTTATGTCTCCTCAGTACTACATCGCTGTCTCCCAAATTGTCCTCTGTGCTTTCAAAACAAAAACCTGCCTGAAATCTACAACCCTCAAAAAAAAAAAGAAATAAAGTATGGGGGAAATTCTATACTCACACTGCATTGCCAAACTGTATCAAGCCTCCATATATTAAGCTGTCTTTCAAAGATTTTCTCAGTAACTCAGGGCTATGCCCATGTACCTCACCTGTCAGATCTATGTCAATAGATACTTAGGTGCATAGGTATTTACTATGCTAACAACCACAAGAGCCTTTTTAAACCTAGCCATGCATACTTGACATTCATGCTAAACAGGCATCATACTATCTAGCTGTACCATTCAGCACCTTCCCTCTCCTCATTCTCTGCAAGGACTTCTTTCTTTCTTTCTTTCATTTCCTAGCACAATCGACTATACTTCTAATACTTTTATATATATATATACTGATTGTCATATTTAATTGTCATTTTTTATTATTACATCACTGTGTCTTCTCTTGCGTTATTGCATCTTATGTATTCCACTATCAAACTGTATGTATGCTTTTTTTAAGTACATTTGTACTAGTGTTTTATTTGATGTTATTTAACTCTCTGGAGGTCTTCTCCTCGGGACTCTGCTGAAAATGGGTATTTATTACCAATTCGGACTTTCCTGGTAAATAAATGTTAATAAATAGATACATATATAAATAAATAAATAAATAAATAAATAAATAAATAAAACTTTTTACTACAGGATATTCAAGTCTAATAATAATGATACCACTACTGGGGGTGTAATACCTATCGACCCAGTCAGACAGAAGTTTCTAAGTGTATCAATTAAGCATTCATTCTCTAACCTTGAGAACTGGAGGCAAACCTCTACTGAACCTGCAGCCAGGTACCCCAGTTTGAATTAAAGCACAGCTGTTCCCAGAAACTCATCCTAGTTTTCCTGCTTGACTGTTTAAAACTCCTCCCCTTGTATTCCCAGCTTGCTCTAACTGACAGTCATCAATTAATTTGCCTAGGGATTAATTTCTGATTATGGCAAAATATTATGTATGTTTACTATTCCCTGCTTCATTACATAAGCAGCAATGACTCTCCTGCCATGGTACATCCACAGTTAACCCTATGAAACATATTTATATGTTCAGTAGTTAAGCCTTATATTCTTTTTTCACTTTGCATCACAGTTACTCCTAGACAAACAATAGATTATTTTCAGTTGTATAGCCTCATAATATAAAAGGGGATCAGTAGCATGAAGTCATCCCACTTTTGTGAGTGTCAGTTAATTCTAGTTTTACCATCTTTTCACTTCTTTGAAAAAAACATATGTCAGATGTCATCTGGGAATGACTGAAATCCATAAAGTAACATGGGAGGGACGAAAAAAACTCAAAGTTTGTGTTCCTAATCCTACTCTGAACCAGTCATTTTCCATAAAAAGAAAAAAAAAACTTTACCTTTTTAGTAGTGTCTTTAATAGTCTATTCAATGGGATATATATATATATATATATATATATATATATATATATATATATATATAAAGAAAGAGAGTGAGCGAGCAAGCACTGGATTGACTGTACGCCTGCACTGATGCACAAAATCCTGACGTGAAGCCATTGAAACTATAAATGCTGACACATTCATAGGTACTAGGCTATTGGCCCTAGGGCCTATATAAGCCTAGCCAAAAAGGTACCCTGGCTTTTGCCACCAAAGAAAATTATTTTCCTGTGCCCCTGTTGAGCAGAGCCAGAGAAGAGATCCCCGGGGTGAATTTCCTATTTCCCATCCAATCAACAAGATTTTTCTTGAAGAGTGCTAATGAGGAGCTCTGTTTGACATAGATAGGTAGTCTGTTCCATAGTATGAGAAGTCTCTGGGACTGGAATCTATCCCTCCAGCATGTTCTGTTTATTGCAGTGACAAGGTTTAGGTCCCTACAGCGTGTAGTTCGGAGGGATTGGGATTTCTTTAAGTGGAGCATGTCCAACAGCTTTGGGTTTGGCATAGCTTTGTATCTTAGGCAGAGAGTGCCTCTGAGTAGACAATATGCGATGGAGTAAAGTTGGAGTTTTTCTGCAAAAATTCCAGGGATTATCCGGGAGTGGACCAAACCAACTACAAGTGTTTTTGCAGATGGGTTGGCAACCCACCCCCCCATTAATTATATATAACTCCAAGAATCTTGCACACCTGTTGACCATTTGTGGGTGTTGATCAAATGGTGTCACCCAAACAGGTGTTGGTGTAGGTGCACAGTCAATCCAATCACCACCCATATAGCTATATATCTATATACATATACATAGAGAGAGAGAAAGAGATATCTTTGTTCTTCGTTTCTTCACCTGGTAAACCCACTAAACTCCAGTATCCCTTCTCACAGGTGACTTGGCTGACCTGAAAGCATTGGAGCACTGTCTTCTAAAATATAAATATCTAATTGTTGCAGGTAAAGGATCAACATACAACTCAAAAAGAATGGGTAACAATGGGCACCCTTGTTTTGTTCCTTTTTCTAATTGATGAGCAAGGGTAAAACTGCAGGAATTTACTCACTAGTCATAGAAGTCATAAAATAGCCACAGTTAGTTCAAATAAATCTTCTTTGAAACCAATCTTAAGCCATACTGGTCTAACAAAAAATAAGCTCTACCAAATGCCTTTTCGGAATCTAAACACACTGTCACTAAACTTTCCTGCTTTAACTGTGCAATGCTCATCAACATATCAGTTTTCAAAATTATTTCAACAGTTTGTTTTCCCCTATCAAATTCACACTGATCATTTTCTGATAACGTCAGAATATATTGTCCCATTCTGTGTTCCTTATGGCATAAACAACTTTCAATCATTCCCTAACACTGAAATAAACCAATATGAACATTTGGTTAAGGAATTCATTACTACTAAGTTTATTCCCTTTAAGTGGCTGCTATACACCCAAATTATGATAAATAACAATGTTTATTTTACCCCATTAAAGTTAAATAAGTTCAATCCCAAATTTGCACCCGTGTGCCCACACTGCCCAAACCAAACAGCTAATATTCTCCATGTTATGTGGAAGTGTAGCAAGGTTCACAAACTATGGTGCACTTTAAGAGGTAGATTAGAGAAGATGGGATATGAAAAATCAATCCTGTCATGGGAGATGGCTATATTGCATGCCAACACAAATGAACTTCCAAAAATGTTAAAAAATATCTTTATCACAATGTGTGCCCTTATTAAATTTTACATCACAAAAAATTGGACTGTCACATCTCCAATCACATGGCAAGACTTTAGCAAACTAGCTATTAAATATATATCATCTCACAAATTAGCTTATAAAACAACAAAACAAAAACATTACTATCAGAAATACTGGGGTTATCTATTACACGTAATTCTCAAGAATTAAAGATAGACCTTACACTGACCTGCTAAGACAAACCTATATTAAGCAAAGCTTGCATTATAAGCAGCTTATCTCCTTTCCTGTTTATACACCTAAATACTTTCCCTAGTATACCTCTATCTCTTTATAAACTATGCCCCTTATACTATCTCTCATCTTTCAAATGATGTTAAGAAGTATTTCTCTCCTTTGTTTGCTGATGTAGTGACTTCTAGTGTATTTAGTATTTAGTTTATATGGTTGTTTTTTTATATGTATTGTCGACTTATGTTTTTTTTTTTTTTTTTTTTTTTTTAGGCATTCATTTGTCGACTTATGTTTTTGATATGTTGTATTACTGTTATTACTGAAATTAAAAACTGAATAAAGAGATTTTGGGGGAAAAAAAAGGAATCCTTTAATACTAAAAGGTGCAGTTCAGAAACCAACAGTATAACCCCTCTCTGCCTTGCCTCTCAACAAGATGAAGCAGCAAAAATCTTTGATGCTTTAACTTAAAGGTGTCAGAACAACTGCATGTGTTCAAAAGTATACACACACTCACACACAATTGTTTCAGTCTGCCTCTTTAGCTGTCTTATTTGTTGTAAATATCATGATGCTATGGTCATGTCAATATAGTTTATGAGACAATGAGAAAGTAAAACTACAAACAAATGCATGCAGTGTTATTACATGCTGTATGTAATTCCATGTTTTGATATTTGAACTTTAATTTTCTTACATTTACCACTGCCTGGATTAAATTATAGCAAAAATGACTTCTGCACTAATGAATTCTGTTCTTGGATTTTTATTTTGCACTTGTTTATTTTTTCCTGAAAACATACAGCATTCTGTGGTTAAAAGAATGACAGTGGATTTAAAGTACAGGAATTACTGTTTATTTTATTTTATTTTGTAAGTATGAATGATGCAGACATAAACCATATTTATTCACCATGGTAACAAAGTTAAATTATACCATTGTCTGTAGTTGTAGCATTTAATGCGATCACTTCCATCATTATTGAATAGAAGTGAATTATGTTGTCAAGAGCAATGCAATTAAATGGAAAAACACTGTTTATTATGCAATGTATAGTGACATAGCCTTTACTGGAACATTTGAACTGCATTCTGGCTCTTTACCTTATGCATTTTCTACAATTGCTTAATCTGGTATGTTGTCCTTTGGTTTGATTTGAATGGAGAATTTAAAAGGAACCATCAATGTATTAGTGAAGTTTGCAAATGGTTGGCTAGATTGAATTAAACAGAAATCTGTTTTTTTCTTATCTGCCATCAGACATTAAGAAACTGGTTAGTGGGATAAGGAAACACTTATGTTGAAGTGCAGGTCCGATCTTGCTACTGCTTTAGTATGGATCCCCTCTCTTTATTTTAACAATAATAACCAGGTGCACTGGTTCATCGTTTTCCTTTATGTAAGGGCCTCAGAGATATCTGTATTTGATCTTTTCATCTTTTCTAAATTTGATTTTTATATCTATACAGATTTATTTGTGTGCTATGAAAGGGCCTAACTTGCAAATTGCACTACTAGTGTTGCCTTGTATTTTGTAAGATATTTCTCATCAAAACAAGACGTCTGACCTCTTTTAATGCATGGAACTCAAGTAGATTTCTGAGTCTACATCATTTCTCATTGTTGATAAATGTAAATCAATATTCACCAATTTCTGTGAGCAGTTTTATTTAGAGCTCTTACATTTCACTTTGGTGTTGGTAACAAACATTGTATGTTGATAGCAAGCTGCCAATGAACAGAAATATTTCATGCAGATAATACCATTCTTGATGCAAACACTATAGTGGATTTTATTGTCCGAGCTACATCATAAGGATTTTCTGCATAATCTTATAAATTTGTAAATTTCTAGTGTCAGACTATGAACAGTATTTATAATCCCAGGTTTTGCACACACATTCTGGTTATCTGTAAAGACTGCTGCTACATCTTATGCAAATACACTAAGCACAAGTTATTCATGGTAACTAAAGATGCATGAAGGCATGTCGATAAACATATCTACTTATGGCAAAAGTACCTGAAGATGAGAGTTAGGTATAAGTGAAGGACTATGTGAAAGCCTTAAGCTTCATGTGACTTTGTTTATCTTCGGATGTTGGGGACAAATGCGGCTATGTTCAGTCAAGCTTGAAAGACTTAAGGGAAGTGACAAATTCTGCAGCTTTTATTGTTAATATTTAAAAAAAAATAAAGGGGTTGAATGTGTTTTATACTGGGGTATTCTTTTTGGACAAGCTGATCATTGTTTTAAAGAATGCAAAGGGGGAGATAGGAAAGACTGATAAAGGGAAGACACAACAAAAAAGAAAAAAGTAAAGAGGGCTATGCTGGAGGAGATGAGACAGGAGAAGTATTCTATTTTTATTGGGGGATAGATCTCTCCTATTTTTTTGCAAATGTTTTTGCATATAAGACTGTAGCATGGGTGGGAAGTAGGTAAGATGGTGATGGAGAGAGGTTAAGGGAAGGAAGGAGGAGAAGACAAGTGCAGCCTAACAATCGTCCCCAGTCCACGAGACCTCAAATGTTTCCACTGCTAGATGGTGCAATAGTAGAGGAGAGACAGAGGGCTGTTATGGCACAGTTGTCTATGATGACTGGGTCAATTAGTCTTCCACCTGCTGCAGAAAAGACATAATTGGCTTATGGCTTAAGTCGTCTGCCTATGACCTCCTTCACCATGTCTTTAGTTAAGTCCCAAAGTTAATATTCAATGAGGTTTGCCAGGATGCCTACAGGACTGTTGCCACCACCTCAGATCCTGTGAGGACATCCCTGGATGAAAAGAGGGTGAATATTCCATAACCTTGGAGATAACCTGGGAGACTCACTTCATGGTTGCTCCTGAAGAATTCAGATCTGTAAAATAATGAACAGAAATGGAAAAGAAACAAAATAAAGAAGAGTAAAGTAATACATAAAATAAGAAAAAGAGAGAAGAGAAGGGGAGAAAAAGACAAAGAAGAAATGCACACAACAAATTCACACAATGTTAGACATTATTCATTTATTATTATTATAAATCAATTTTATTTTAATTAAAACTTTATTGAACTAAAACAAAATATTCTGGAAGTGCTTATGCATACATAGAAAAAATGATATTGGAATTTCTTATGAATACATGGAAAACGTTAATGTATAATTGCTATCAAGCCTTGGTAAGGTTTACGTTTCTAGTCTACTGATAGCAAAATAAGAAATGATGATACATTTCATATTTTGCCTGATATCCATTTGGTTGCAAGTGAAATCACTTTACACCTTATATTACCATTCTTTATAAATACTGTTGCAATTATACATAGTAATGAAATCAGTTAAATAGAGAATACTGCATTTATTACTTGACATTTCATTTTAATTTGGCTGCAGTACTGTACTTAGAAAACTTTAAGCCTTCTATTACCACTCTTTATAAATATTCTTGCAGTTATATATAGTAATGAAATCAGTTAAATCAAAATATTGCATTTATTACTTTATTCAAACTAACCAGCACTTCCAACTAATCTTTTGATTTTCCAACTTTGTTGACTGCGGTTGTAGATTATCTCCTTTTCAGCTAGATAGAAAAGCATAAGACAATTGTCATTCACCTATATCTCACCACTATTTCTTAACATTTCTGATATAACTATTAGTATACTACAATGTATTTCAGTCACTGTTGCAGTTGCTTAATGTATCTGTTTATTTCTTTAAATATTTATTCACATTTGAATTTTAATTTTGTGCCAATTTTTCTGTAATGCATCTTTCTTCAAAATTTTACTTATTTTATATGTGTTTATAAATTGTCTGTTTGGGAGAGGGCTGTTTTCTGGAATGTTACCATACACTTTCAGTGAATGTTCTTCATATATAAGCAGAAAATATACAAGTATACATAAAATCTAGCAATTGAAAAGAAGTTTGCACTTCCTTTCACTTCCTTTTAATTAAATCTTCATTAAACAAAATATATTTACTGAAACAGATGAATACAGTACCTATATATCAGGGCAATAATACATGCTTTGATAATGTTCTACTTAATAGCTATAAGCATATGATGGGATTGTTTAGAAATGTATACAGAAGTAAGACAACTGGTCTCACCAGACTATATGCTGGTCAATCACTTGACACTGCAACCTTCATCTCTTCTCCCCACCTCCACTCTGACTAGTTGTGATGAGTCATTGAGTTTAGCCATCTTGTACATACTGTTGAAACTGTGGAAGACATGACTGTGTTATACACTAATTATACTAATAAATATTTTATTTCCATCACAAAAATCCTTTCTTTGCGAAAACTGTCTGTATGCACTTCCACCACTAATTAAAGTAATACATACTGTAAATTAAATTATGTGGCAATCCAGTTATTATTTTTATGTATAAATGCATATCTTTATACACATACAAAATAGCTATAAATGTACCCATGCAGCTGTATATCTGTAATTTACAAGCGTCCATATGCATACTTATATATATTTCTTTACTTATACATATGGATTTGTACTTATACAATTATCACATATGTATTCCATATATTTGTATACAGATGAAGTTCAGTGTACATAAATATTTATGCTTTCTTTTGCATTGTTATATTAACATTATAGATATCTATTTTCAGTTACATATGTCTTCTACTAAATGCCTTCATTTATGTAACCTTGTTATACTTTATTTTTTTAATTTATGTTTAATAGGACCAACATAATAATAATAATAATAATAATAATAATAATAATAATAATAATAATACTTACTGTAGAACTCTGACCTTCTCACCACTACCTGATCAACTCACTCACCCAGCTGTTTGGGCTTATACTTCTTTAGGTCATCATACTGTCTGTACTTGGAGGCCAGAGTGGGTGATGTTTGTCAGGGATGACATATACTCACCAAACTCAAGATGTCAGTTTTTTCCAGTGTAACTCATGACTGTGTGTGTGATAACCAAAGTTTAGTAAATGCTTTCAGGTGATAAGGTGTGCCAGGTAGTGTTAGACAGGCAGGGATTATTCTTCTTAGTTATGCATTGTATGGCTACATTTTGCCATTTCCTGCCCTGGTTATGTTACCTAATAACTGAGGTTATCCATGCATTCCTACAGCATTCTCAGGATTGTTGAGGAATGCTGAAGACTACTCCAATATTCCCAGTGCATTCATGTGAACTCAAGGCCATATTCATGAGTAGCCAAGAACTAGTTACATGGATACACTGCCTTACACGTTTGTGTTTTAATGTGATTCATAGAGATAAAGATCAAAAGGCCTAATATGCCCCCCAAACCCCCCAACATGGGGGGCTGTACCCCCCCCCACACCCCCTACTTAAATATACCAATTCTGAGACTGCACCATAGTGGAGGAAACTGCAAAGTGCCGACAATAGCCCAGCTTTTCTTTTCCTCGGGAAAAAAGTCGCTGTTCCAGCCGTTCAATTTTTTGAGGGTTCGACTATTAGTTGTCGATCAAAGAGCGTTTGCTCTTTTGAGTGTTCAACAAGCTAATAGGAACCCAAAAACATATTCTTTTGGCAGCCCTTAGGACATATAAAAAAAATGTCTTTTTGGGAAAGTGGGGGAGTTCAAACAAGCTGAGAGGGCAAAGGCCTGGAATGAAGTTGCTATCTACATTAACGTGGTTGGGAGAAAGAACAACTCATTTACAAGTGCAAGAGGGCAGATGATATGGTAGGACATGCTAGTGCCAAGGTGAGGCAGAATACAATTATTCATTCTAGTACCAGAGGACGCATCCAACACTTATCAATCCCATTAACACTCAATTGAAATACCTCCTCTCCATCTGTGGGATGATTGTGACACAGAAGTTGATGGGATTGGAAAAATCAGAGGAAGTGAAGACACTGGCTATTACCAATGTCAGCAGCAGCAACACATATCTGCTTAGGAAGGTTGGTTTATAAATATATTTATATTTATATTGGTGAAAGCTGACATGATGTGATAGCATTAAATAGACAACAGTTACTATCAATGTGTGAAACTTTCACATATGCATTGAATGACATTGAAGGTAACAGTTTGGTAAGTCTCCCTCACACTGCCTAACTCAGCAAAGAGTTGTCCATGATTGTTCTTTATTTGCAATGTTTTTGAATAATTTTTAAATGGTCATCAGCAGAAGTGAACAGTTCTACTATATCTGCAAACTGGGTGGATATTAACAGAATAGTTTTTGAAGAAGATGGTGATGATACCATAGTTACATTTACGAGGTAGCCTGAGGAAGGTGGTACCCAATTCCCAAGTTTAATGGCAAGAACTCACACACTGCACATGTTAGTAACACTGCAGGAAGTGACAGTAAATCACAAAGAGAAGCATATGCTGATATCACACTTATAAATGTACAGGAGGAGAACCTCTGCACCTCTACACCAGTATCTCCAAACTCAGGTCGGCACTTTCAGAATGGTGGCAGAAATTCAGAGGTAACAGTGTCCACAAAGACATTTTCACAAAGGGGCACCAGGCCCAGGAATTTGTCACAGCTACACCAAGAAACCAGTAAAACATTGTCTGCCAAACAACAAATGTGACACAACATTGTTAGAGCTCAGGACATTCTCACAGAGAGTCAGCTGGAAATTGACAGAGTCCTCCAGGGTTTAGTTGAGGATTTCTTGTACAAAATGGAAATGGCAGCGAACAGGGATAATGCCATGCTCACCCTTATGCATAGTATGGTGGGACACTAACCATCCATGGCTGCCTCCATTTGTAAACTAGTTAATACCTACCAGACTGAAGTAGGAGTCAGTCTTGGAAGGGAAAGAGGACAAGGTATTGTCCAGACACATGGGGCAGATGACATGAAACTACAGGTGGTTTTGAAGAAAGTACTGTAATTAGTAGGGGTAACAAGCATAACAGATTTCATGCAGGCCATGTCAGTGTTCGTCTACGTCTAGAAGAACCTCTCATTTGAGGTCACAATCATGCAGCACTGTCAAATCAGTGTCTCTAGGATCACCTGCATCAACATTTTCATGACATTGGACTAACTTACAGATCTAGCTCTCATGACAGTCCCTCTACAAAATCACTTGCATTGTCACTTAACCTATCTGTAGGAGATGCGTATAACACACATGATCTTGGTTTACTGTGATTCAAATGTGACATTTGTGTCACTTACAACATGACTGTAATACATATTTGTCAATGTTTGACTTAAAGGAGTATAAGTTATTTAATAAATTAAAAAAAAAATGGTTGGGGACTTAGGACACTTTTCAACTGTATGCATTTCATTCCTGTAATGGCACCGCTTAAAGCCTGCACAACATAACACTGCAGTCATTAATACAATTTTGATGTATTCATTACCATTGTTTGAGATGCAGTTCGCTACATCTTTAAAGTAGTGATTAATACACAAGTGCTTAGGAAATCACTAATAAGAAAGTTAAAGATTAAAGTGAGTATCCTGCCATGTAAACAAAAACTGCTGCCACTTCTCCCTCTCCTCTGCACAAATGATAATGTTCTTTTTTTTCCTGAGGCCCAAAATTGTGTATGAGAAAGTCAAATAATCTGATATACAGTAGCTTAGCAGGCACCATAGTTCAAAATGAGGACATGTTTACTTAAAAAATAATATAATACACTTTCATTCAGTTGTGAGGCATGAACTAATGCTAAGTACTGAAGTAATACTTTTTACTAACTTTACCACTTTAGGAAATTCAGTGCTTGCATACTTAGGCTCACTACCTCTGCAGATTGTACTGTGCAAAACAATTATAAATGTGATTATTACTTATACGATGCCTTACGACATCACTGAACAGTGTGCACTCATGCATGACTTTTACAAATAATATGAGTACTTGTTCTGAACTAAATAATTATGTAAAAATGAGAAAGAATGTCTGATGAACCCTTGCATCACACAACATAACCCGCTGATATCATTACATGTATCAATTATACTCGATGTGTTTTTTTACAAGAAGGAAACACTAACCTGAATGTCGTGGTCTATAGTTCTGGACTAGATACCACTTCTTTACCTGCACAGCCATATACTATGCACAAGCCTGCCTCATGGAGTCCCTTACTACAGTTGACAGGCACACAATGTTAGTCATAGTAGGACCTGCAATGTGAATTGCGTGATAGCATGGGTCACTTTGCCACCAGATCAGCACAGTAAACATCCTGCATGCAGTAACTGGGTCATACTGAAGGACATCCCCAGACTCATGCAGACATCTGAAATGGGCTTTTACCATACCAAATACTCACTTGATGATAACACTGGTCAGGGTCATGGCTGTGCTACAGTTACCTTCTGCAGCTCCACTTAGATTTCTAACTACTGTCATGAGCCGTGGTTCCACTGGATATCCAGCATCAACAGAAAGAAAAAAAAAAGAAGAGAGAAAGTGGAAGGATGTAATACAAAGAAAGAGTGGTTAAGTATTCTATAATGCATTTCACCATTAATAACTACTTAAATAAAAAAATTCCACTTACTAACAAGGTGACAATTGGGTATTCTGCTATGGAGCAGGAGGTGGCATTGTGAGCTAGTGTGCCAGATATAGGAATCATGTGCACTGCCAGGATGCTGGGCAGAGACATTGGTGATGCACCCCCATACATCACACACTGCCTTGTAATTGATGGAATTGTAACCCTTCCTATTGTATACCACTCTCCCGTGTCCCAGATTGGACCGTAATTGCAACATGGGTGCTAGCGATTGAACTGAGTACCTCAGAAAAATGTTCCATCCCATAAAAAACATGCATTGTATGGGTTTGGTCCTGAGTTGATATCTGGAAATAAATGCACTGAACCACATGTGCCAAGACCACATCTAGGAACTGCCAAAGCATCCTCGAGGCAGAAGCCTGTGTGATGTCCAACATGTCTCCAGTGTGCCTCTGGAAGGTCTTTATGGCAAAAATAGTGAGGGCTATCTATACCTTTGTAGTCACAGGGATAGGAAGACAACACACATTCTCCAGTGCCCCTGTGAGGGCCATACATACTAAGACCCTTACAATATCCATTTTCATTCTGAACCTATCAAGTATGCCCTGATTGACAAACATATAGTGTGTAATTCTCTGTCTATATCTCTGTCTTCTTGGCTGATTTGCATCGCTAAGTCCAAATATTGTTGGCTCAGCCAAGACAAGCAGGTCACTCTGGGAACTAGCAAAGCCAGCAGCAAGTGACATCATCATTTCAGTTTGCAAAGTAGATAGAGGTGTGACTCCACCTTTTATAACACATCTGCAGACAGCGGAGAAAAGTGCCAAACTCTGACTATGAATCACAAGTAGGTAGGAGAAGGCCTCATTATTATACGCCATTAACATAATTTCTTATTTACATCTCATTATGACTTCATTTGCAGGCATCACACTTTAGAATAAGAGGCCTCTGTGAATGGGGGTTTGCTGCAGAAATGCACAGACAGTGTGGACAATGAATACCACCCTATGATTTTTTCATTGCCTATCCATTCCAGCTAATGTAGACTAGTGAATTAACTAAAGCAATGCAAGTTGCAGTTGTCTTCTGTCAGCTTGATAGTCTTACAGTTCTTATCTCAGTGATCATAACAGAGCCAAAAGGATAATCAGTGAAAATCGCTAAAAGAGCAGAGACTTTAAATCTGAAGTCTTAAGTTTTGACTGTTTTGCTTCTGTCAATGCTAAAATTTAGATGAAGAATTATAACAATGTTGTTTGATCAAAGCAAGATAAACTAAAGCACTAACACTTAGCCCTATAATCAGAGGACATACAAATCAGCTCCAGGTACAATTTTATTTATTTATTTATTTTTATTTTTTGCAGTCTAATGTGCATTATTTGGACTGCTCTTTTTGCTGCTGTTTACAATAAGAAAGCCCAAGCATGCATACAAAAGCCAAACGTCAGATATAATATAGTCTCAGACTAACTGATTTCAGCCTAGGGAGAGGTGTGTTCTGGACAGCCATCTCCATGGCACAGGGATCATCATCAGAGTTGCATCCCAACTCCTCCTGCTAGTAAAATAAGTTAGATTTGGGTTAATTCTTTACCTCTTCTGTGGCATAGAGGGCTCCCCTCAAAAAAAAGGAAGCCAATCTGGTGGTCCCCTGCCATAAACAAACTCTACAACAGAAGGAGGAAACTGATGCATAATAAGGTGAAGTTCCAAGACTGGAAAAAACTCCCTTATCAGCCTCAGCAAAAGGTTGAGATCCCTCATCAAATCCTCTAAAGCTAGCTATGAAAACAGAATTGCAGCAGATAGTAAAGACAACCACAAGGTCTTCTATAGTTATGTAAAGAATCTCCATGACAATACCCAGATTTGCTCTGAACTTCTGCACAATGGTATCTCATATACCGAGCCAATAGATTTTGCAAATATACTGGCAGACAGATTCAGTGCTAACTTTACCCCTCTCTCCCCACCAAAGGACCAATCACAATACCAGTAGACTGCCAGGCACCCAGCATTACTGCTGCATAGGTTAAAACAGCACTGTCCAAGGCCAAGAATACAGCTTCTATGGAACCTGACAGTATCCCTGGCTGTGTTCTACATGAACTACAGAGTGAACTGGCACATCACCTGTGTGCCCTGTTCAATCACAGCCTCACCTCAGGCTTCGTCCTTACTGAATGGTGCACTGCTACAGTCATCCCTCTCCACAAAGGAGGAGTGACTACAAACCCTGAGAACTATCGCCCCATTAGCCTGACGAGTCTGATATGCAAGGCTATGGAACGCATCATCATGGACCTAATAAACAAGGATATAGAAAATCTCCAGACTCTGGATCCTACACAGTTTGGTTTTGTGAAGGGTAGATCATGCCTGCTCAACTTGGTTGACTTCTTAGAGTCAGTAACCAGAGCTGTGGATGAAGGTAAGGTGGTTCATACAGCCTTCCTTGATCTGGCCAAGGCCTTTGATACCATTCCCCACTCAGGAATCATAGAAAAACTTACTAAGCTAGGCATCAACCCCTATATCACTAGGTAGGTTGCAATCTGGCTCACAGATAGAACCCAAAGTGTGAAATTAGCTGACTCCAAGTCAGACTGCCAACCAGTCATGAGTGGAGTCCCACAGGGTTTGGTTCTGGATCCTCTCCTGGTTGGTATCTACTTCTCTGAAGCACAAACCAGACTTTTTTTTCCAGGAGATAACCACACACCGCATCCCATACTAATTTTACATATGAAATCCGAGATCACACTACAGTGGAAAAAGGGCATATTCCATAATCCCCACTGTACTTCAATCTCAAGTTAAAAACCAGTTACTTTTTGGACAGTTGACTTTTGATCAGCTGTGCTGCCCCCCCCCCCCCCCACATTCATGATATCGATGAAAGACTACGGTCCCATTATCCATTGCATTTCATTCCTCAGGCATTGCAGGGAATTCTCTCCTAGGCTGTAGGAAAAATACAGAAATAAATACCATATATCCCACACTAGTAGGACAGGAAAGAGAAAAAAAAGAACACTTGTGGCATACATATGGTACAAAAGAAGGAGTTTTGGGTGGTACCCTTACATGCCACTATAATGGTGCCTATATTGCTCACCAGTGCAGGTTATGCCTGTGACATCAGTGACATGGAAAGACAGAAGCAGAGATCTTACTTATACTGTGGACCCTCATAGGAATCCTCAAGCAAATAGTTTCAGTGGTCTCTGTGTAGCAAGTATTGGAAGAGTTTTGGTCTTCGGTGAGCACTATTTGGGTACAATGCATGAACTAATGCCATTAACAAGCTTTGGCTACACTTTAGGTCTCATTACAAGTGAACCATGCATGGCATCTCATGGTCGCACCCATTTCCCATTCTGAAACTTGCCATGTGATGTAGAACTTAGTAGTGTGGCCAGTGTCAGGGTTTGAAACTGATCATACCATTCTGAATATGTTCAAAAGAAAAGTTCATAGGTTCATAGGTTCATAGGTTGGTACTAGGCTATCAGCCCTAGGGCCTATACAAGCCTAGCCATAACAATTCCCTAGCTATTTCTTCCCACACTATTTACTTCCCTGGACCCCTGTCTAGCAGGGCAACTGACGTGATCCCCAGGGTGAATTTCCTTTCTCCCATTCAATCGTCAAGGTTCCTTCTGAAGAAGACCAAAGAGGCACTCTGCTTGACATGTATGGGAAATCTATTCCAGAGTCTGGGGAGTCTCTGGGTCAGGAACCTATCCCTCCAGCATGTTTTGTTTATTGTGATGACAAGGTTTAGATCCCTGGAGTGTGTGGCTCTGAGGGATTGGGATTTCTTTAAGAGTAGCATGTCCAACAGCTCTGGGTTTGACATGGCCTTGTATGTTAAGCAAAGATCGCCTCTGAGTAGACGATGTGTGACAGAGTATAGCTGGAGTTTTTTAAGGCGGTCAGCATAGGGCATCTGCTTTAGGCCTGTGATTCTTTTAGTGAGGTATTTCTGTGGCCTTTCCAGTTGTTGCAGATGTCTTGAGAGGTACATACCAAACGGGGCATTGTATTCTATAATGGGTCTAATGAGGGATGAGTACAGTGGGACAATGACCTCCTTTTTTCTGGATGAAAAGCCCTTAGTGATGAGGTGTGCCACATAGAAGGATTTCCTGACTGTTGTGGCAATGTGGTTATCGAAGGTGAGACCACTGTCCACCTGTGTCCCTAAGTCTCTTATCAAACTTTCGGTGTTTAGTGTACTGCCACCTATACGGTAATTCACGGATACATGTTTTTTCCCAAAGGGGATAACTATACATTTCTTGGCATTGAGCTTGAGCCCATGGCTCTGGCACCAAGCATCTGTTTCTGTAAGGCCTTTTTGTAGAGTATCCATATCATTTGGGGATTCAATAATGGCTCCCAGTTTGCAGTCATCTGCAAACTTTGTTATCCAGGGTCCCTTAGTGTTTGAAGGTTGCCAATGTCTTTGTTTATAAGTTCCATGATAACACGTTCCATGGCCTTGCAGATAAGGCTTGTCAGACTGATGGGACGGTAGTTTCCAGGATCCAAGGTGAATCCCCCCTTGTGGAGTGGGATAATTGTAGCTGTGCGCCACTCAGTGGGCACGAAACCTGAGGTGAGGCTATGATTAAACATGACACTTAGGTGAGGTGCCAGTTCATATTGTAGTTCATGTAGTACACAGCCCGGGCTGTCATCTGGTCCCATGGATGCTGTATTCTTAGCTTTGGAGAGTGCGTTTTTTACCTGTGTGGCCGTTATTACCGGAATTTGGCAATCTTCCGGTATTGAGATGGGCCATTTAGGGGGTGAGAGGGGGGTGAAGTTGGCACTGAATCGATCTGCCAGGATATTGGCAATATCCTTGGGATCAGTATATTTAATGCCATTCTGTTTTAGCTCAGAGCAGATCTGAGCATTGCCATTTAGATTCTTGACATAGTTATAGAATGCCTTGTTGTTGTCTTTGGAATCTTTGGCAATTTTATTTTCGTAATTAGCTTTGTAGGATTTTATGAGGGAGCTCAGTTTCTTACTGAGGCTGGTAAGGAAGTTTTTTGCATCCTGGGATTTTCTTCTTTTCTGCAACAGTTTCTTCCTTTTGTTGTAAAGTTTGTTTATGGCAGGGGACCAGGAAGTTGTGAAATATGGCCAACATACTTGTGCTTTACAGCATTTAGATTACTAGTACAGAGCTAGTATTCTTTAGCATCACTGCTGCCAGCAGGCTTAAACAGGGAAATACAGGGCATGTTTCTGACATGACAATGACATCACATGGCTCAATGTGTCTTAGTGGTTCTCAGCCATGTGCATGATGCCATGTACACCTGTACATGAGACGCTGACCCCAGGCATGATGCACAAAATGACCATTTCAAGAGCTGAGTTCTCATTTGCAGAATCATCGAGCTCAGCTGGCTGAGGCAGCTAGCTACAAACTCCAGCTGCTGTACTAATGCCCATCACTCTATGCAAGTAAACACAGAGCATTGATTGCTGTAGCAGCTACAACTGTGCAAGGTAATAAACTGTGACAAACGCAATAATACTATTTGCTGAAGGTAGGTGCAACATCTGTCTTACACTTCCTGGCTGCATTAACTAGCCGAACTATTCTCTGTGGTAATGATTTATGTCAGAAAATTAGCAGAGAATATTAAATATAAAGGGAAGTTTAATGGTAGTCATCTCTCAGAGCATTTCTGAAGTGCAGACTTTAAAGGTGCCAGGCCAGCACTGCCTTGTGGTATGCTGGGACACATATACCTGTTTATAGCAGTAACTTGACAATGAATAAGGGGTGGGGTCAGCTGTTGTTTTTCTTACAGTTTCCGGAGTGCAAACCTGCTTGTTAAACAATTGTACTGGAAATGTTTATTCATATTATACATCATGTGTCAACATACCTTATGTGTGCTGTAACCTTGCATCTATGTTGCATGGCTCTGCAATGAGTTCACGTTTATAGACACAGGCAAAGAAAATCATATACCCTACATGTCAGTTTAGCTTGGCCACAGGCAGACCATAGACTACTTCAAATGTCAACCTCATTGTATCTCTGGGTGGTTGTGACTATGTAGCTGGGGACCATAATGAATATATCACTGGGGGTTACCTAAGTAAATGCTATATAGTGTATACTGCACAATAATCAACATTGTAGGGGGTCTGTTTGGTTGGGCTGTGTGGTGAACTCATTGGTACACAGGTAGTAATGTAAGGAAATACAGCTTGCTGTTATGTTTACATATTAGCATTTTCAATCAACTGTACAGGGTATGTGGTATACAGTAGATAGTCTACTTTGACAAGCAGTGCTAAGTGACATGCTCACATCGTGTATTACATCTCCATAGACCACCATGCCTGGAAAGGAAACACAAAGAAGAGCAAGTTCTCCCATGTGGAGAATTAAGTGTTCGTGATGACCTCCATCTCGAAGGCAGGTGGCTCTTTGGGCAAGAGACTGCTGTCCTGCCCTAGCATGACTATGTTTGACATGCTATTGTCAGAAATAATAATGATATAATTGAAAAGGACCAAATTTACAAGAAGGATAGATGTAGATCAACCAAAATTTTCATGACACAGAAAATCCTCCTATCCATGTTTCCATTATTAATGCTTATAGGTAAACATTTTTGCACATATGCAGATGACTGCAAATGTACTGATTGTTACATGATATTGAAACAGTACAAATTGTGCAATGTAATATAATTGAAGCAGTACAAGTGGTAGAATATTAAAAGTAGTTCTCCATCAGTATTTGTTGTAAGAAATGTATAGTGTTTGCCAATGTGAGTACTGTATTATTATAACAATAAGATTGTTAGAAGTAGCGTTAATATTTTTTTGCACAGTTTGATCAGTGTGACTTAGTTTGCTAATATTTTTATTTAATTTTAAATAATAATATGATTCATAAAACGTGTAAACTTTTGATCAGGTTTATTTAGCATTAGTTAAAACTTTCTTTTCAATTCAGTGTTGAAGTACTGTAACTAGAGATAATGATACAGAAAGAGAGAGTGTGTGTGCGTGTGTGTGTGTGTGTGTGTGTGTGTGTGTGTGTGTGTGTGTGTGTGTGTGTGTGTGTGTGTGTGTGTGTGTCTGTGTGTGCGTGTCTGTGTATGTGAATACTGGGGGGTAAATGAGTAGTCAGTGGTGGATAAGTGCAGATCTTTTTCAAAATGCATAACTGGATGATTTTGCATGGAGTTATACATAGTGATATTGTCTGTATATTAAATATCTATGAAATAAATGGTTTAAGAATAATATAGAAATAACATGATGTATGCAATATTAATGAATGTGTTTAGTGGTCCTCTGTTAATGTAAATATATATATATATATATATATATATATATATATATATATATATATGGTTTTGAGAGGATTTTTTTTTTTGCAATGTCATAGCACACATAATATGAATGTGTAAAGAATTATCAAAGTTTCCAGTGTACTGCTGTAGTATGTAGGGGTCTATGTCATATCACTGAATGGCCATATTATTGAATGTCATCTCATTGACAATGCAGGCCATTGACCCCCCCAATGTGGGGGGCTGCATTCCCCATATCCACAAATAATTTTATATACCAACTTCAAGATAACAGTGCATTGAAGAAAAGGACAAATTTCATGATCCCTACTGTAATGCAATCTCAGTCAGAATGGTTCGATGGCCAGCGTTGTTGATGAGATGACATTCAACAATGTGGCCATTTGATGTTATGACATAGACCCAGTATGTTGTTATAGTTCAACATTATTATTTCAGTTCTACCTCTTTTACTGCAATTGAAATGTCTGGCTAGCATTATGAATACTATATTATAAAAGGTTAATGTTGTGATGATTGCAATCTGTGCCAGGAAGGAGAGGGCAGTGTATGTGTAGGTTAATATTTCCCAGACAGGCCCATTTCTCTCAAGCAACATTTTTCCAGGGTCACTTGAAAAACTAGCTTGAGTCTTCAGAGGGTGAGAGATGTAAGGATGCGAGGCATTGACATCTCTGTGCCAGGAAGGACAGGGCAGTGCATGTGTAACTATGCCAGCATAGTTAGCTGGAGTTTTATAAATAATTCTGTGTCACTTGACTATCACACTGACTTGCACAGTTACTTGTGTTAAAAATGTACCAACAGTGTTATTATAACTGATTAAATGTATATGGTTAAACAAAGAATTTTGGAAGGAAAAAGGAGAAGTTTTTGAAATTGTTCTGTAGCTTTCAGAATCAGCAACAGATCTTAGGAAATCTCAGAGTGTGTATTGTACGAGAGTCAGATGATCAAATGTGATTCCATTCCGTTAGCAGCACTGAGCGGATGGAACTCACATAGCAGTTTGTTTTGTTTTGTTTTCTTTGGAATCCGATATAAAAGATCTATTACAGTCCGTTGTTAGTTCAGTCTGTTAGAAGCTCTTCAGCTTGCCTTATGGAAGCAAGCATCACAGCATCTAATCCTGCCTTGTTTTTATTAATAAAGTTAGCTAGGGAACAATTATTCTTTAGACAGTCAAGAAATACAGTGAGATTAGTTAAGCAGTATTTTCTTCTGTATGCCCATTTGGGTTATTTTTATTTCTCCTCTAAATGAAACTCTGGTGTTCATTGTTTTTAGATATTTAGTATTCTCGTGTTTTCTATTTTATTATTTATTATTAAATATTGTTATATCTTTCATTGTGGCTGGTCTTTTAGAGATTACTTTTAACATCTTGAGAGTACTTGTGGTTATTTTAGTGATGCCATGGCCACTCTGAAAAGTCTTGTTGCTTTGGTTACACTCTACCATTTATGTTAGTATTGATTTTACTCAGTATAATTGGATTCCCTTGTAAAAGCCTGAGAATGGTTGACTGGTGGCAGCATAGTATATATATATATATATATATATATATATATATGTATGGATTTACTTAAATTGATCGAATACCATTAATGCTGACATGTATAATGTTGAAACAAACTGATCAACATTATGTGCTTTGATTAGCTACTACGCATGCACCGAGAATTAATCGCAGTACAAAAACAAGGAAAGCATATTTTTTCCCCAGGGAACAAGCCCCCTCTGTAGCCCCTATGTGGGTGGCTGTGCCCCCCACACCCCCTTGCTAATTATATATTCTAACTCTGAGATCAAACAATCCCAGAGGAAAAGGGTATATTCCTCTATCTGCAGATTATCAATCTTGCACGTTTGTTTACCATCTGTTTAGTGGACCAAACTGTGTCAGTTAAACAGATGTCAGCCAAAGTACCATTTGACAAAGTTACTGGGACATATTATTTGCACATATGGGGGCAAGAAATGCATTTCTTCTGACTTACTTTGAATGATGCACAAATAAAATATTAAAAGAGGGTGTAAGGCAGTTGTAATGCCATAGACTTTCTGTTAATGTGGAGCTCTTGCATTTTTTTTCATGTAAGTATAATTGCAGTGTAGTGCATGGAGTGCTGGGACTATGCTCCAGTAAGAGTCAAAAATACCTTCACACCTCTTACTGTTCACAAGGCATGCTGATGCAAAAGCCTGTTGTTCTATTAACAATTTAAATGAATTAGAGAAGTATTTAAAAACTCTCCCTGATTTTGATCATTTGTCCTGCCCTCAAAAAAAAAAAAAAGAAGCTGATATGCTTGCTACTACTATATGTTTGACAGTGCTCATTAAGGGCTTTACCAGCTTTCAAAGTCAATGCCCTTTTTCTTTCTTTTTCTTTGTTACAAGAACACATAGAGCAGATGAAGCTCAATGCACTACAAAAGAACTATGATTGCATGTCTTATTCTAACCCTGCATTATGTGCTCTTGACATGGATGCCAAGATTCACCATTTGAGCTTCACACTTCAAATGAATTTCTTGGCATCTAGTAATGTTGTCACGATTGGAGACCTGATCATAATCCTCCATACACTGTTTGTGTTAATTAGCTGAAAACCATGTTGCCTAATATTAATGCAGTATTAATTATCACAGAATATCACAATGTACCTGATGATGATTGCACTTTTTCTGTTGGTTTCCTGATTATTATTTTATTTATCTCTAAGGACCTTTTACAAACTCAGCCTGGAATCAATGTCTGGTTAAGTGACTTGCTAAGAGTCACACAGTTAAATTTTATAGTTATAAAGCAAAAAAGCAAAGTGATGATTAAAACTACTGGTTTTATTTTATATGCTTCTCTATTAAAGAATTTTGATTGAATCATTACCTATTGTATAATACAGTAAGTTAAGGCTACTGCATGACTGACACTGGTGCAATGTAGTGTGATAATAATAAAGGTTACTCTTTTAAGTAATAAAGGTTACTCTTTTAAGTAATATGTATTGTGATAACTGGACTGCTCTTCCTTGACACTCTTTTACTCAAGATACCCTAACAATAGCTTTGTTTTGTACAATATAAAGGTTTGTGGAGTGAAAAAGAATACAAAATTGTTAGCATAATATAGATTTCCAATTGCAAGGCTGAAAGAATGCTTTATGTTATACGACAGTAGTGCTGCTTTTAGCAACATTGCGCTTTACTTTATGTAATGCTATTCCATGAAACCTATTTGCTCAATGCACAGTTTGTGTATTAAATAACACTGAATTAGCTTAACAGTAGAAGAAGACAATAAGTCTTTCTAGTTTGCTTTTTAAAATGCATTCAGCTGATTCTTCCTCCTTGCCTTCTCCTTCACCCTTTCCTACATGTGCATTGACTGCTTGAATACTTTTGTGGGTCACCTGTCCACTACCTAGCACTACCTAGTCTAGTTCCCCATCCCATGAAAAGCAATGCCCTCTGTGAAAAAGTACTTTTAAAGATTTAGTAAGTTGTTAACTTTTACAGTTCACTATGTGTCCCCACTCCTTTCCTCTCTCTCTTCATGTCTTCCTGACATAATCCTCTGCATCAGTATCTTGTTGCGATGGTTCTTCTGGTCATAGATAGGAAGAGCTCTAGCTCCTAAAGCCTCTGGTCTGATTCCTTCCTCTTCACTGCCCAGACCTTTCTTGCAGTTTTCCTATGAACTCTTTCCCATAATTGGATGTCTATTTCCTTATGCGGCCTCCAGAAATGCCTGTGGTTCTTGTGTTATCATATAACCAAAGCCTTGTGGAGTAGAGGTATTACTGCTTTGCTTCTGGCATCTCTCATGAGCATTTTGTTTGCTACTGTTGCTACCTTGTCAGTCTGCTACCAGAGGCTCATTCAAGGTGCATTGAACACACCAGATACTTTTCTTACTTTGTTGCCAAGAATTCCATTTTTTCCGGCTGATATTACACACCATGTTATGGCCTAAGTGCAGTACTCCACATGTGTTCACAGTGAGCCTCACTTGTCACCTTTCTGCCTCTTGCTTAGCCTTTCCAAATCCTTCATTAGGCTATTACCCCCTTCTACACTGTGGCACACACTGTTGAGCCATCAGCAAAGAGTTTGATCCTGTGCTCTGATCTCTTTCTGATCTCTCAGATATGTCACAGGCAAACTCCCTTAAGACTACTGGGCCCAGAACAGATATCTACAGTCTTCTGATAGTCACTTTCCTAATTCCTGAAACAGTTCTTCTCACCACATCCTTTGTTTTCCTGCCATACAACACAGCTATTCAGTTCCTCGGTCTTGGTCCTAGCCCTCCTGTAGACTGGGTCAGGCCAATTGTTGATATCTAGGCAAACTACATCTACAGGTACTTCCCTGTCATGATCATCTATAACCAGCCCTAAAACTGAATTGGGTTTGACTAAAATTTTTTTTTTCCATTAACTCAAAAATCAAACATGGGCATTAATACCCTTCTAGCCTGCCAATATACCAAAACAGTTTTTCCCATAAAAATTGTCTAGGCTGTTCTTAAAAATATCTACTAGTGTTTGCTTTAATGTAATTTGGTAATCTGTTCTGTGTATCAGCTGCTCTCTCAGAAAACCAATTAATGCACTTCTTATTCCTATAGAATTTTCTACATATTTTGCCCATTAATTCTCTACTACTTGTTGATAACCTCAAAAATTCCAAGAGGTAGTGTAGTTGTCTCTAAATGCCCTATATACCTGAATAAGGTTTTGTCTTAAATATTTATATGAGACATAGTACAAGTTCAGATATGTTAGTCTTTCATAAGAATTTAAATGTTCACATCAGCGGATACCCTTGATCTGCTTTTGCTATGTTCTTTCCAGTTTACAAATGTTTGTTTTCTTATAGAGTTTCCATATAATTACATACTTAATTTTTGATCTAATGTAACTAACTGTCCTGGAGATTGCTGACCTCTGGAAATGCTACCAATTTTTCTATCATTACAACACACAGATTTTTTAGGACTCTTGAGAGTCAATATTGTTTATCATTCTTAAGGCACCCAGTTCCTGCTGAACCTTTTCCATCATCATCCTGGTGTATGTCCACAGTTGTGCGTATTGTGCCATGCCTCTTCCTCACCACTAAACCATCATTTGCTTCCTTTTGTCAATGCTGAAAGAAAGTATTCCTTCATTAGTTTTGTTTTTCCCAATCTTATGTGACATCCCTCCAAAGTTTTACTCAGTTTTGTCAGTTCTGTCCCCACCGTCCTTCTTTCTGCTAGTTACTTAAAAAATCCCTGTTCTTAATTCAGTCTGCTAACTGTTGTTCGGTGTTAGCATTTTCTGCCCTTGCTATCTTTAATGCCTTTTTGTTTGCCTCTTGTACTGGCAAATGTCCCACCCACTCACTTATTTCAGTCTCTTTCAGACCATAAATGTAGCTGCATTGGTCTTCTGTTTTCATGTTTTTGTCCAACACCTTTTTTCAAATTCATGAGTAATTTATCCCTGTACCACTTTCATAGCTTGTTTACTCCATCAGATTTCCTCCATGCAAGGGAGCCCACAGGATTTTTTGCAGGGGAGTGCAAACTCAAGCCCCGCCCATGTAGCCCCACCCCTCTGATGTCCCCGCCCACTCAGCCCCACCCCCTGCCCACGCAGCCATTCCATTGTCCCAATACTTGGCTATTTTTCCCCATTTGTCATAGACACTGTTCAAATCTCTCAGTGTGCATACTGTTTTATGCTTTACTTCTACAATGATTACAGATATTTGGATTTCGTTTACAACTTTTATTTCAAATTTTATAGCACAAACACCGATAGACATTTACTAAACCTAAACAAAGCAATAGTCTTACAATGAAAAGAGACTTAGCATTAAAACCTCTCTACCTTTGAAACCCACATTCACCGAAACAACATTGAAACCCGCATTCAAAGAAAATGCATCTAGCCAGTGACAGGGTAAGTTTACCTTTGGGCTGTTTTCAAATCATAGGCTCCTTGCACACATTTTTAGAACCATGCAAAAGTTATTTGATTCACCCTCCTGACTGTATTAATTATACTATTAATTATACTATATAATAATTGAATTATATTCCTTGTATAATACAGCACCACTTGTTAGAGTGTGTTTTAAATTTATAGTTCTGAACATTTTTCCTTTAAGCAATGAAACAAATCATATGAACCAATAATGACAACCTGCCAATTCAGAACATTTCAACAATAAAAGGGCCACTCTACTCAAACTTCTGTCATACAATTCACCAATATCAATCAATATGCAGAATCTTTGCAGAAGTAAAACTCATCTGAATAATTCCACATTAAAGAGATCTGAAACCAGTGAAGAGGTTGTTGCTAGAAAATAACTTTATATTTCATTGTTTCATCTACAAATTCACTGCCTGCTGCCCTTGAAAAATAAATTGCTTACGTTATATTAAAAGAAATGGTAAGCTGGTATATTGCAATAGGGAATGGGTGGCAAGCTGAAAAACAAGTACATAGTTATTAGGCAGCTCATCCAAAGGAAGACATACACCCCCTTAAAATACACATCTACATGTTATGGGAGTAGAACCTACAGCCCTCTGTATCAAGATGCAAGTATGCTACCTGCTGTGCTGCTTTAAAAATTCTATACCACAATAGTGATACTATTTGCTAAACAAAACAATTGCACATTTTAAGCAGACTTAGCATGAGCAGCAGTAAAACGCTCTTCCCTTGAAACTCACAATTCCTTGAAAATGCACTTGAAAATAAATTCCACCTGCTAACTCTAGGGCATTTAACTCTCTCTAACACACACCTCAACCTTTAAGCAAGAAATCTGGACAAAGCCTAAAGTAAATCGGAACAGATTATAAATATTGCTCTCATGAACTTAGAACATTGCTAGAATAACAGGATTTATGCTAGTATGCATTTTTCTAAAGGATATTATATATAAAACTCAAATGTCTGTCATTACTTAGCAACTTCAATACTTTTTAGGAGGAATATGGGGAAAAATCTGGACATTCACCAAAAACCTGGACAGCTGAGGGGTATGCTTCCTCCTTCTTATACATACAGACACACATACACACCATACCTCTCAATCTGTTAACACAAGAAATCTGGACAAAGCCTGTTATAACGTTGGGGATAAAGGCCCAAAACAAGGGACACATTAGAAAGTTGCTAGAATAAAAGGATTTATGTTAGAATTAAATTTTCTGAATGATATGAAGTCTGAAAATGAAATGCATGTCATTATTTATTAACCAACTATATTCAGATATAGTTGGTTACCTCAGTACTCACCATGGCTTGCATTTTCTCCTCTCTTGAAAGGCCAACTCTGCTTAACTTGTGTATTATTTCCTCAGTTACTTCACCGTGGGTTGCAAGGCAGCTTCATCACTAGTGTGTGCACAAAATATAATGCCTTCAATGAGTCTTGCAAGAAATCACATGCAATCATCATGGCACAGAGGTTCTACTGAAGATGCTGTAATTTTTTCTCATACACGAACACGACAGAAGCCAGAAACAGCTGTTATTCCACAGCCAGATGCAGCAGTAGGAAAACAAATTGCAGAGAACCAAAATAATTTGGAACCAATTGTATCTACCATTATTTACTGTGCAACCCTTGACATTCCTCTCTGTGGAAAAGAAGGCTCTGGTGGAAATTTGTTACTTGTTAGATTTTCGTATTGCAGCTGGTGACACAATACTGAAGTAGCACAGTGAAACAGGTGCAGGAAATGCTTGGTACATATCCCATAGGGTGCAAAATGAGCTGTTGGCAGAATATGAACACATACTTCAAAAGGAGATTGTTTGTGCAGCAAACAGGGCAGTTGGATTTAGTGTATTGGCAGATAAAACTGCAGATATCTCAGACATTGAGCAGTTGTCACTGGGCATTTGGTTTGTTGATGATGATTGTATTCGAGAAGAGTTTGCAGATTTTGTTCCCATTGTTGTGAGAGATGCACAGTCTGTATCAAATGTCATTGTCAGTGAATGCATAAAGTGCGGTCTAGACCTGGAAAAATTACTCAGACTGGCTATGATGGCTGCTCCATAATGGCAAGCATCCAGAATGGTGGTCAGGCAAAGATTTGTGAAAAGTATCCAAAAACAGCCTTTATCCACTGCGCATCTCACAGACTAAACCTTGTAGTCAGTGATCTGAATGATGTTCCTGAAATGCATAGTGCTGCTGATGTTATCAAGATTATTTTTTCCATGACAGTCCAAAACGAGCATTGGCACCAAATATACCTCTTCTGTGTGAGACACGATGGACCGAGAAATATAAATCCATTCATGTGTTTAGTCAGAACTTTGAGAAAATATATGACTGCCTGGCTGATCTTCAGAAGAGCACTGATAGTGAAACCAGACAAAATGCACATATGTTACTCAGCGCTTGCTCATCGTGCACGTTTCTTATTTTTCTCTTCATTATTGCAAATTACTCATCAGTTCTTGATTTGCAATCGACACACCGAGCAAACACAGTAGTCATGGATTTTGAGAGTTATTACAGAACAAGTATTTCTATTCCCTATCTTGACTCCTTAGTTTTTTCACTGACGTCTCGCTTTTCCACCATTAACACTGCTCAGTTCAACTTATTTTATCTGCATCTTAAAATGATGCAAAACCTACAACGTGAAGAATTCTGAAAACTAATTGCCGTCAGTAATGAACTATATCATATTGCTACTATATCTGAATGATCGCTTCTTGTCTGATGCATTGGCTTTGAAGTTATAAGACAGCCTAAAGAATCCAATGGGCTACTACTACCTTTGTTGTCAATATCTTGCAGATCTTCTATCAATGATGTTACTGAACAAAAACAAACAAAAAAAAGTGTCAGGTATGGGATTAAAAAAAATCATTTTCTGATGTGTTTCAGCTGCACCAATGATTGGCATGTGCATCATACTAACCTGGACAACAACAAAAAATAAATACATAAAACTAGTTGATTTTTGCTTTTGTACATGTTTATGCAAAGAAAACTTAATACTGCAGTAAGCACCATTATACCTCTCAACCGAACAGATTTTCGCCTCATATTTTTTGTGTGTTCTTCCTAAAATGTGTACTTTTATGGCAAATAACTGAGGATTGAAGTCATTAAATAATAATAAACATTTGAGTAGAAGACTCCACATCCTTCAGCAATTTCATGCTAATGCAAAACCTATTATTCTATCAACTTTCTAAGTTTGTAAGAGCAATATTTAAAATCTTTCCCTACTTGTTCCCCCATCATTTTAATCTTTGTCCAGATGTTTTGCTCTAAGAGGTTGAGACTGAGGTATGAATTCTGGATAGAAATATATGTTTTATGCACAGTCTTCACAGTTTCCCTTAAAATGTCAATGAATCTCACATGAACGTGTCTATATTTTCCTGCTTTGACTATCTGGCTAGTGCTTTTTAGTTTTTCCTTTCTTGTCTTATTTTTAGTACATCTTCAACATTATCTCTACTAAACATACTGTATGAACAATCAAATGTTACTACATACTATACTTTTAATTGTATGTCTAAACCATTATGCTTATGTAAATATCTTATGCAATCATGTCTACAATTCAGTGCCTACTGCTCCTAAAGAATAAATTGCCCATGCTACATTAAACAAAAGTGGTAAGCTAGTATACTACAATAGGGAATGGGTGGCAAGCTGAAAAACAGGTTCATAGTTGCTAGGTATTTCCTCCAAAGGAGGACATACTCAGGACTGCAGCACCCCATCTCCTTAAAATACAAATCTACATGCTGTGGAAGTAGAACCTATAGCCTTCTACATCAAGATGCAAGTATGCTACCTGCTGTGCTATTAACACTGCTTTAAAATTCTATACGACAATAGTGATATAATTTGCTGAACTAAACAGTTGCACATTTTAAGCAGACTTAGCATGAGCAGCAGTAAATTTATCTTCCCTTGAAGCTCACAATTCCTTAAAAATGCACTTGAAAATAAATTCCACCTGATAATTCTAACTAGGACATTACACACTCACCACAACCTCTTAGTGCAAGAAATATGTCCAAAGCTTAACATAAATAGGGACAGATTACAAATATTTCTCTCATGAACTTAGAAAATTGTTAGACTAACAGGATTTGTGTTAGTTTGCATTTTTCTAAAGGATGTGTTGCATACCCACATTTGTGCTTTGTTTGTTTTCCTACTTCAGCATCTGCATTACAAACAATGAGGAACTAACCACACAGGGAGGATGTAACTGGTGTGACATTTCTTCTGTTTCATACACGTCAGTCTTGAAACTTCTATTGGTGCCCTCCATTAATACTATGTCCTTCGACACATGCATAGGGCAACTGCTACATCCACATCAGCCTAGTTAAACCAGTATGTGTATATATTACCTACTGGTGAGTATGTGCTTAGTAATACTGTCTGGTTGTCTTTGTTTCCCTGCAACAGTTGCATTTCAGCTCCCGCATCTATCAGTAGATTATCACTAGGAAATTTCAGGTGTGTCTTATTTTGTTCTTACTCACATATGTTATATATGCTGCAAATGTAACATAAATGTCTTCTCCCTATTATACAGGTTCTGTAAGCCACACCCGGACATGAAATCCTGGTAATTCCTTAACCTCACTAATATTGTATTCATATAGTTGTCCCATATGTCCATGCAGAGCTGCACCATGTAATTTCTATCAGTGTAGCAAACCTGTGTCCTCTGTCTCTTCTTGTAGCATTCCACTGCCTGTTACATAGAAATCACAAACCCACATGCGTTTATTTGGAAGAACGCTTCCAAACTCCTAATGCATACAAAAACCCCTATCAAATTTTTACATCCACATGGGACAGACAGATGTATGGGATAGCAGTAATGATCAAGTCAGGGGCAGACTACTGAGAGAGGTGATTCTGGATAAAGCCCTAGTCATGTGTAGAGCAAGTGAGCTTTCATGTATTCAGCTTAAAAACATGACTGGGAAACTGGGTCGGTTTGAAATAAAAGTTGAGCATAAAAACAAGGGTAAAATAAAGTTCAGAATTAATCAAAGAGAAAAATTATCATACACTTACAATATGGTTATCCAAGACAACACCTCATAATAAATGGACAGCCATAGACCCTACCCACTATAATCAATCAGTGTGGCAACAGGCATGAGAAAGCAATGTTGCAGATCCAGTAACTTTATCTGTATCCTTTGTGTATGCCATAACCATGTCGCAAAGATGGCCTATTGTGGGTGTAAACTGAAGCCTTACATCAAATGCTGCTGACTATGGATACAAGTTGGGAAAATATAAGTTGATGTTGTAGACAGTGTCCTTGGAAGGCCATCTAAAGCAACTAGATAGTCCAGCTTGAAATTCTTGTGATACACTTGGTAAATGAAAAACATTTATACTATGCAGTTATAAAATTATTTAGAGATGGACACAGGAAACACAATGACTAAGGTTAATGGAAAAAAATGTAAGTCCAGTGGTATTTAAGGGGCTAGAGACTAAAGTATGTACAATGGTCACAAAGACAGCTTACAAGTTTTTAAATGTCAGAATGAACATTTGAGTGGTCACAAATTGCAGGAAGCATGTTTCTCCTAACAAAACAGTTTAAAAAAAATCTTTTAAAAGTGCTGATACTTTTAACAGATTACATGATATTAATATTGTTATGAGAGCTTCATTAACATTCAGAAAACAAGTGTGCTGATGAAATACTCATGAAATTCATAAACAAATTAATTTGTCACAAAAAGAAAAAAAAATAAAGGCTGTAAGGCTCATGAAACATTTATTTCAGCCATTGATATCCTGGTATGTTAGGGTTACCACCTGTCCCACTTTGCAAGGGACAGTCCCTCTTTGGACAGTTGTGTCCTGCAAAGAATTTGTAAAAATGGCAAATGTCCTGAGATTTTAGAGAAAAATTATTTCCTATATTTTATGTAAAAGTTGTATCAAACAGTTATTCTGTATGATCTGAAACACCTAGATATTATAAGAAACAGAATAAGTAACATAAAATGCTAAAGGCAAAAACACACAACCTCGGCTAACTCCCAAAGGTCTCCTCCACAAAAACGAAAAAATGAAGAGTAGATAAACCAGAGTGAAGACCACCACGATGATGCAGCAAACCTTCTTTTATTACAATAACAAGAGAACACAGAGATGAGCGCTTTCGCGTACGGACTGTACGCTTCTTCAGATCTATTAAACTGTAAAAGCTTCTGTCCTTATATACTAGTACAAGTACTAATTATTAAGACCAATCATTTAATTAACATAATAATCAGTTATTTAATTAACGTAGCAGTCAGTATTAGAATGAGCCAAGGAACACAGTAAAAAACATAATGAAAGTCACTGTCTCTAAAATGTATAATGCTCCTCAATGCAGGCACTGTGTGAAAGCTAGAAGCTGACATTATTCTAAAACAGTATCACATTTAAGAAAACACAATTGAAAAATCAGTTCTATATGACAAGCATATTGTAGCACTATATATGCAATTCTTCAGTCTCATCGCACATAAACTCTATATACATTTGTTCCAAGCTGAAAGCTTAGAATACAAGTATATAACAGGAATATCTATATATGTGAAAAAACATGTATAAGTATAAACGCTAAAATATGAGAAAAAAAACTAAAAATACTAAAATCAAGCTAAGCTTGTCGAGGCTAAAACTATATCGATAAAGTATGATAAGTAGTCTAGTCACTTGTTCGACGTAGTTTTGGGAAGGCAACAGCATTTATCATTTAGTTTCAGTATTTTTTTTTGTTCCTGGAAGTGTTGTTTACTGAGGTGCAGTCTGTGTGTGGAAGTACTGTGCAGTCAAACTCAAAGTGTTGTGTACCAAAATCTGGAAGTATCGTGCAGTTTAAGCATAGCTCTCAACAAGAAATAATCGGAGTACTATTAACCTGAGACATTGACTGAGTAAAACAATGTGAATTAATATACATTTTCTGCGGTGAAAGACGTATGTTACTGTATACGTGTTGCCATTATTTATTACGTGTAATTTACTTCCTTTTCTCTCAAAGTCGCCAGTTTTAGATGGGATTAAGAGGGAGAGAGCAACATTTTGAATCCAAACCAGGGACATTTGGGAGGTTTGAGTTAGGGTTGTGTACTGTCGTGTGGTATCATTGTTATGTACTGAAGTGTGGATGTGCAGTAAAGGTGCTGTGTACCAAAGTGTGGAAAATGATAACAGTAATTTGGAGAACATGAATTTTATAAATAAAACAATACCTACCCATTGCTTTTATTTACTTTTGCCCCGAGACTTAGCGTTGCTCCTCCAAGATTTCTCGATCTTTTTATGAGCTTGGACAATTTTAAGAATGCGTGCATCATTAAATAACTAAATTAATTATACATAAAGATTCCTTATATAGAATCCACTGAGTTAGTAATATCAGTAACTACTATATGAGGGGTAAGCATTCAAAACTAACTGGGAACATAAATTGTAATATTTAAGTATGTGATTTCTAAATGAAAGTAAAAAAAAATATATTATTTTTTTTTAACAAAGTCTTACAACGGCGTTCATGAGAAAGGCATAACATTTTCAATTGCATCCTTGCAATGGTTGCTGCTAAAAGCAGTCAACACTTAACTTTACGAACTTTTCTAATAAGCGCTTTCAGTTAGAGCGCCCAGAGACAGTTAAGGAACGTATATTGCAGCACAGAGGTTCCCCGGTGCTGCAGTCAGGTATGTCTAATAAAAGAAAAAGTGAGAGCCCTTTAGGACTGGGGAAACAGAGCCGCAAGTTATCAGAGGCACGTTGAATCTATCAGCGATAGAGTTAGATGACACTCATTATTCATTGTTTTCAAAGGGCCTGAATTTCATCCCTTGCTGTGAAGAAAATTTAGTATCAGCATTAACTGATTTAAAAATCTTCTCCAGACTTTTAAATTTAAAACTGCTATTTGGTGGTTCTGAAGCTACTGGGGGGGGGGGGGTAACAAACGGCGTAGTACGTTTGTACCCACCAGTACTCCAGTGGTTAAAGCATTTCATGATATTTGTGAAATTCATATCAGGCAGTTATTTAATCCATCTACCAGAAAGAAAAAAAAGATTTAATTTAAATTATGGTGAATTTAAGGCTTTGAAGAGCTTACAGTCCTGTAAAGATATAATTATAAAACAGGCTGATAAAGGAGGTGCTGTGGTTCTTATGAACCGAGTTGATTATATGGATTCTATGTTTAAGTTACTACAAGACACTAAAGCTTTTAAATGCATTACCAGTTTGGATGTGAAAAAAGTGTTGCATATGTAAACATGGTTGTGTATGATTTGCAATTGAGTGGTGATATAGATCTTGAGTTATTTAATTATCTCACTGTTACTTGTCCAATTATACCACATCTCTATGGTCTCCCCAAAATTCATAAATCTAAGCTAGATCCACCTATGAGACCTATTGTCTCTGGTGCGGGTTGGGTTACAGGACCCATCTCGATTTATCTACATGGGCAACTGCTTCCATACCTGGCTAAATGTGATTCTATCATTAAAGATAGCTTTGATTTATTACAGAAATTAAGGGGATGGATGGATAAAGAAAAAGCTTCTTTAGTCAACAATAAGTATCTTTTAGTTTCTTTGGACATTGTATCACTCTTCACCATTATTCCTAATGATATAGGCCTGGAGCTTTTAAGAGAATTGTTGTGGACACATACATGTGATAATCCCAACAAAGTTGAAATTATCTGCAGCCTTATGGATGTTACATTGAAAAACAACATCTTCCTTTTTAATGGCTCCACATATTTACAACTTACAGGGGTGGCTATGGGTACCTCTGTAGCCAATACTTGTGCCAACCTGATACTCTATCAGTGGGAAAGAACGCATTTGTTTGGTGATGGGAACCCATTTAAAAGTAATATCACATTTTTTCAACGCTTTGTAGATGACTGCCTCCTACTTTGGAAAGGTAGCCATGAGGATCTTGAAAAATTTCTGGAATATCTAAACTCTGCATCTACTTTTCTAAAGTTTAAGATGACAGTATCTGAAACTTCTATTACATTTTGGATTTGAAGTTAGATCTTGCTGGAGATACACTACAAACTAGTATCTTTAGGAAAGAAGTTTGTTCAGGTAGATACACTTATGCCACAAGCATGCATGCACCTCACATATTTAGAAGTACTGTTAAATCTCAATTCTGCAGACTCAGTAGGCTTAATACCGATGATGACTGCTTTGAAGTACAATTAAATGAGATGGTTAATGATTTCTTGCTTAGTGGGTATGATAGATCTCTACTTTATGAACAGGTCATTAAGATTAGGGAAGATAGGCGGACTTTATTTAAACCAGTTTTGTATGAGGATGTTGTTAGTATTGACTCTAGGTGCAAACAAACATCTGTAGCACCTATTAGATATGTAACTACATATAATTTAAGGACACCTGCTGTTAGAAAAATTATATCTGATAATTGGGTCATCCTGATGGCATCAGATGAACTAAGAAGTTTATTGGGACCTAACCCCAATTTCTCTTATAAGAATATGAGGACCCTTAAGAGTTCACTATGCTACAAGGACTTTGAGAGGACTACACCTGTATCTACTATAGTGAAATATGGTACTCACAAATGTCACAACTGTTCTTGTTGTGATGACATTTGTAGTACAGAAAATGATACGTTTGTGCATCCTATCAATGGTAGGACATTTAGTTTTAGAGTAGCAGGTACATGTATTACTACCCATGTGGTTTACTTGGCTACCTGCCAGGCATGTAATGCTTTCTATGTAGGCAAAACTACCCGCAGGCTTAAGGACAGGATGACTGAACATAAGTCAGAAATTAGGAGATGCTATGACAGGAATGCACTATTCAAACATATAGAGGAATTTAGTCAGCAGCATTTTTTAGGTTTAGAATTATTGACCACGTTACACCTACACCTAGGGAGGGACCTAAATAATCACTTAGAAATTAAAGAATATGAATGGATCTTGAGACTTATGAGTGATTCAAAACCAGGCTTGAATAGCCAAGTCAGTCTCAAACCTATTTTAGTTAAATTAAGTAGAGCTAATCTCTCTTAGCCTGAAGTTTTATCTAAATATATATATTTTTTAAAGTTTTATTAAAGTATTTCAAGTTTTTGTATTAAGTTTTTAAAAGTTTTTTAAATGTTTCTTTAAAATGTTTTTGTGATTTGGATGACATATCATGTGATTTTGGCTGCATGTCATGTGATATATTTGGACCTATATATAAAGAGCTGGTTCTATGCTGCTAAAAGACAAGCATCTAGAATGATTTCAGGAAGCACTTGGATTATCTAACGTTTCCAATGACTTCCAGGTTTTAATTCACTAAAGTTTCAAAACTTCCACTTCAGATAAGTTAGCTGTGATAACATGAGCAATAAATGTGCTTAAGACATTAATAGCATGAAACTGGGACAACTTGTGTAAAGCGTGTATGAAAAACATCACATGACATCTTGACTGTGAACCAAGAAACAAAACATAAAATGTTACAAAAATAAGCTTTTATTTAGAAAAAAGTGACATTTTATCCTTCGTACTGGCCGTGGGTATGTTTCGGCCTGCAAAATCTGATGTCTGTACCAAAAATGTCCCACTTTGGACATTTGAAAAGCTGGCAACCCTGTCCACACATCACCGGCCCTAACTACCTATTTCTTACTTGCATACACCTCTCAAACACTTAAAAACACACACGCACACACTTACCTCTCACTTGTACGCTCGTCCCAACATCTTTTAACATCCCCGGCCCTAACTACCTATTTCTTACTTGCACACACCTCTCAAACACTTAAAAACACACATGCACACACTTACCTCTCACTTGTATGCTCGTCCCAACATCTTTTAACATCCCCGGCCCTAACTACCTATTCCTTACTTGCACACACCTCTCAAACACTTAAAAACACACCACACATGCACACACTTACCTCTCACTTGTACGCTCGTCCCAACATCTTTTGGATTTGAAATTCCACGCACGGGGTGGAGGAGGCGGAAGCTAAAGACGTCACATAAGCCAACAGTCGCACAGACGGAGAAGATGAAATCATGTCGCAAACACCTGTTCCATCTGTGCGACTTGACGCAAAGAAAAAAAAAACATTTTTTTTTAAATTAAAAGAAAATGAAGTCTCCGGGCCAGCCGAATCCAGGGGGGTGCAAGTGCACCCCCTTGCACCTGCCTGCGGGCACCCTTGCCTCCATGGTATTCAAACTCCATCCCCAGTAAAACATGCATCTCTGCAGACATTAAGTCTACAAGGCAAGATTACAACACTTCCCTAACCCTGTTTTTCCCCATATGTTTTCAAACATAGTCCATTCCCATGTATTTCTATATTGAAGTGACCAGGATACCTAGCAGGGGTTCATTAACAAGTGTGTACACTTTGCACTAAGCCTACACATTTAGTTGGTGTCAGCACAATGAGCAGTCGTGCTCACTGACTATGCAAGCTGTTAAACAAGCCTAGACATTCAGCAGCACCTATTCATGTATGCCACAAGTGTTAGTATCCACGAAGAGGAGCAAAGGGGCTTGAGCACACAGTATAAACAACACACAGACCCAGTTAGCGAGTACACAGACAGCATAATAAAAGGGAAGGGCAAATTAAATGAAAGAAATAATAAGCAGCAGAAGTTACATTTGGAAAGTGTACTCAGATATTATTAGATTAGTGCATAAACAGCAGTATTTAAATACATATTTTATTTATACAAGTAATCCTGTTCAATTAGTGACGTATATACATTAATAAAAACAAAATGCGAATGAAGGATTTGAGAGGGACACAAAGCAACAGTGTAGCAAAGGGGAGTAAATGTGATAAATGTTTATAAAATAATGAGTTGAGATAACAGTTGGTAAGGACAATAGATACATTAAGGGATATTTGCGTATACTGCAGTTATTTCATACCAAAAGTGCATCCAAAAAATTATCTGTTGCAACCAAAAGGATGTTCTAGCCTCCACCTATCATGTAAAAACAAAAATAGATGAATCATACAGCTGTTGTCTCACACACTTCAAAAAGGAACATTTTTTTTTGGGATTTGTTATAACTTGTGAGAATAGAAAGGGTATTACAAATGTAAACACTTATATGCCAAGCATGTGTCATCTATTATTGTAAATTATAAACTGTACTATAAATGCAGTCATAAAACCTAAATATATGGTTGCTGCTATATATGTTCTGTGGCATGTTCAGTAATATTTTTGTTACTCACATGATTATATTGAGAATACCTAGCTACACCTGTGTGGCAGGTGTGTGGAAGTAGTCTGCCACTGTAAAAGTGCAAGGGGTAGAACATAAATGCAGCCAAGGGCAAAAACTCAAAAGATTTGGTCAGAAACTGAGTACTAGCATTTCCCATAAGATATAGGTGCTGCTCATCACCAGGAATTATACAAATGTTGAGGAGAAAGACTGATGAGGCAGTGGGAAAAGGGAGAGAGTTGGAGGCAGGAATAGAGACAATTAATACAGATTTGTTTATGAGATATGTCTGCATGTCTTTGTGGTCTTAGTCTTAGGGCTGTCATTATGATTATTCTGTCAGGCTGTATACATGCAAAGACAAAAAATAATGATTGACAAAAGCCAAAAGTTAGGGACAATTTTTAAATACTGCCCTTATAAGCATACACATTTGCTAGGATAATACATTTTCTGACCTATATAAAGTCTAAAAATTAAATGTTTGGTATTACTTAATGATTTCAGTCCTTAATGATATGCCACAAATTTACATATTTTGTAATGAACACACCACAAATTAAGATGCAGAAATGTGGACATCCTTTGATAATGTGTACACTTTGCAGGTATTGTTGTGTACAATAAAGTGTTTCCGGTATGGATCAAGAAGGGGTGGGACCATGGAAACATGATGATGACATAAGGATGACAGTGGTGGGTTAATAACATATGTAGCATGCAATTGCATGCAATATTAATACAGAAAAGCATTACATAATTGTATGACATACTTCTTGGTTTGAACTCTTGACAGTTTAATAAAAAAAGTGCACAGACCAGAGGATTATCTCACCACAGAGGAACTGATCCTTTGTTACATTAAAATCAAACATTTTAAGGCACACTGACAATAGGTTAAAGATAGGGAAATGTAGACATCAGCCTTCAGCGCAGTTATATCAGTTGTAACAACCCTTAGGGTTTATGTGATATCCAGCAGCCTAACGCAGATTTAACTGTATTACACTTTACTAGTTTTAGTCTGTTTTGCTAAAGCACAGCAGACTTAAGCATATTTGCACAGAAGTAACTACTATTGCAGTGTTAAGCAAAAACTCCCAATTTTGTCATTAGGCATGAAGTGCCATTTACCATCAGTTAGTACTGCTGCTCGGTGACAGGCATCACACAAATGCTGAGATGAGGACACAGACTGATAGCAGAAAAGGGGGAGGGTAGAGAGAGAAAGGGGGGACAGGGAAACAGGAAACATTCTGCTTATGGACAATTCCTGGCCATCTTTGTTGTGTGCTACTCTTAGGTTTGTCATCATCATTATTCTGTCATGTTCTCTACAGTAAAGTATTCCTAATAGGGATCAAGTAGATTAGGATAGAAGCAGGGTAATGGTGGGTTAGAAAATACATAGTCAACAGTTATACACAAAATAGTCATATAAAAATCAACCAACAATACTTTGACATACTTCAATATTAGAAAGCTTGACACTGTACTAAAAATAAGATATAGACCTGAGCATTATTTCAGCACATCAATTAGGAACTCCTAGCTCATAAAGTTTACAAAACAGAATTGAAGGGACAGTGACAACAAACTGTAGCAAGGCACAAAGTAGGCATTAGCCTATATCACAGTAATGAGAGCTGTAAAATCGCAAAATGTGAACTTTAAATCCAGCAGCCTAATTAATATGCAAGAGTAAAAAGTGACAAGGCAGAATGAGGAACAGAGAAAGAGAGAGAGAGAGAGAGATAGAGATATGGAAAGAGGGAGAGAGGCACACAAAGAGTTTTGTTTATGGCTTATGTCTGCCCATATTTATCTTGTTTTACTCTTAGGTTTTCTCCATAATTAATCTGTCTTGTTCTGTCTAATAAAGTGTTTGCAACAGGGAACAAGTAAGGGTAGGAAAGTAGAAACAAAATTAACACATAAGCAGGATAACGTTTGTTTAATAAGTTGCCCATATGGGGATGTAATGTGTTCGCAAATGCTTTAATGCTCCATTATTAAAATGCTGCTCTGTATTTTTTTTCCTTTTTTTGTTTGGTTCATGAAATATATATATAACATATGTGAGTAAGAACAAAATAAGACACACCTGAAATTTCCTAGTGATAATCTACTGATAGATGCGGGAGCTGAAATGCAACTGTTGCAGGGAAACAAAGACAACCAGACAGTATTACTAAGCACATACTCACCAGTAGGTAATATATACACATACTGGTTTAACTAGGCTGATGTGGATGTAGCAGTTGCCCTATGCATGTGTCGAAGGACATAGTATTAATGGAGGGCACCAATAGAAGTTACTGTGAGGTTCAAACTGATCAGTTTTATTCCCTTGTTCAGCCAATGTTGAACCACTTCCTAGCAACGGAAAGTATTTGTTTTTTTGGTGCTTACTTATCATTTTTGGGTCTTGCGTGTCCATGGCTGAGGGAGTGGACCAGGTCGATTTTGCTGATACGCCTCAATTACTAAGAGAAGATTCTCAAGAGGCTCCAGTTACTCGTGCGGAATTTAAGCAAGTTTTGGTCTTGCTAACACAATTGAACAACAGCCTAAACATGAGGAATGGTAACTCTAGCTCTTTGTTGCCTGGCAACCAGCAACAAGGCTTCGGGGCAAGGAGGAAGCAAGCGTCCATTGTGACGCAAGGCTCAACTAATACACTACAGACTGAATTCCCGGATGAAGCACCACTGGTTAGTGCCGATACTCACGAACAGGCTGCAAAAACCCAGACACGGCAATCAAATAGGACGGATATTCAGCACAAGGATTTTAATTTCAACGCTTGGGCTGGGCAGCAGTTCTTTTTCAAGCAAGGTACTGTGTCTCCTAATTCAAATCTTCACATTGAACATGACTTTAATGACTTAAGAGATAAGCTTTATGCTTATAAGAGCACAAAGCTAGAGATTGACTATTTAAAGGAATGTGTTCACGTTCAACGTGTTCCTAAAGGTCTCCACTGCTACAGGTTTCAGAATAATGCATTACCAGGAACCTCTTTTTACAACAAATTGTGTGACATTTTTGATAAAGCAGGTTTGGAGATGCTCAATCTTATGATAATGGAATACAAAGTTAAAACTGACACTTAAAAGAACTTCACACTTTAAATGATTCTTTGGTTAGTGACAATAATTTTATGAGTGTTAAAAAGAACTATGACAATGTGTTTCATGAGGTGGACCAGTACTGTACGAAAATTCTTAATCGTAAGATTAGAAAGCTGGAAAGGGACCTTATTGAGTACAGCGAAGGAACAGCTTATCCATCCCCTGTGAAGGGTAGATGAAACACTAAGCAAGTTCCGGATAGAAATAATGAAATCAGTGGTGCTGATAATTATTCTAGACCACCTGCAGAACCACTTAGGAGGAGTGAGAGATTGGCTGAAAAGGGGAGAAAGAATTATTTTTTGGATTTTCAGCACCCCCCCAGGCAGAACGGGGGGGAGGCGAGTGGGGCACCAACAGCAGGGATGGAGCATGATGCACAAGTAGAGCAAATTGAACAAGTTGTGGATCTTAGTCCTTTTGACGATTCATTGTACAACATTGGTAACAATTATTCAATTTTGACGAAAGATAATTTTACTATTTATAATTTCACTGACATTGTAATGAATCAAGATTTTTTTGATTTATTTACTAGGGGTTTTCATTTTGTACCTTTGCGTTCTTCTAATATAGCAAATGCACTTGTTGATTTGAAAATGTTTGTCAGGCAACTGAATCTTGCATTGTATTTTAAGGGCCAGCCCTACATAAAAATGGGGCTTTCGAGATCTAGTATGTTCAACCCCCCTACACACCCTTCTCTTAAGGTGTTTGAGGAACTTGTCGAGAAAGACATTAGGAAGTTGAATTCTTTGAAACCACACTCCCCGCTTATTAACTTGAATTTAAATTTAAGTCAGCTAATTAATTATCTCAAGAATGAAGGCTGTAGGGTTATGAAACCCAACAAAGGAGGTGGAGTAGTTTTAATGTATACTACTGAATATGACATCTACCTTTATAATATGTTACAGGATATGGAGCAATATGAGTTAATCTCTAGGAATGAGATGAACTTAGCCTACTCCAAGATCAATTTTTTATTGTCCGACCATTTGTTACAAGGAGCCATTAATGAAAGATTATTCAACTATTTGCATGTAGATAAACCCAAAATCCCAGTCATTTTTGGGATTCCTAAAACGCATAAGGGTTTAGATCCACTTAAGTTTAGGCCAATTGTTTCTGGAGCAGGCAGCATTACAGAACCTTTGGGCAAGTTTATTGATTATATTACTAAGAAATTTGCTTCCTCCCTACAATATGTGTGTAAGGACTCTTGGGATTTCCTTAAAGGCATTGAACGTAGTTTATTTAAACCTGATTTATTGATGATTACCATTGACGTAGTGGAACTTTTTCCCAGCATTCCACATTCCATAGGTTTGGAATGGTTTAACGACACTCTGGTTGCTGAATCTGGCCTTGGTCATAGAGTTATTAGTTTGTTGGTTGATTTTATGGAGATTATACTTGAGAATAATTTAATTTATTTTAATGGGGAGTGTTATAGACAGAAGAAAGGAGTAGCAGTGGGTGCCTCCTGTGCCTCCCTTTATGCAAATGTAGTGTTACACTATTGGGAGCATAAGTTTATATTTTCAACCCCTTGGGTTCAACACATAACCCATTACAGGAGGTACCTGGACGATATTTGTTTGTTGTGGGATGGGACATTAAATGTTTTTTTTGGATTTTATAAGTTACATTAATTCTACTACCCACGTTTTGTCCTTTACCCACAATGTTAGTCATGATGAATTAAATTATCTTGATGTAACCCTTTCTAAAGATTGTACTAACAAAACCTTTCAGTCTAAACTCTATAGGAAAACTACATTCTCAAACTCATATTTACATTTTGACAGTGGACATCCTTTCCATCAAAAGAAAGGTATTGTCAAAGGCCAATTTATTCGGGCATCCAGAATGTCCAGTACATATGAATATTTCTTGGAGGAAGTTCAATTTTTAAAAACCCTTTTTCTGAAAGGGGCTATCCTGCCTCATTTATTATCAGCTTGGCTGAAGAAGTTATTGAGAATACGGAACAAAAATACTTTCCGTTGCTAGGAAGTGGTTCAACATTGGCTGAACAAGGGAATAGAACTGATCAGTTTGAACCTCGCAGTAATTTTATCTACACTTTTTCTAGTGATTTTCATCATATTGAGGAAGCACTCTCTAGGTACTGGCCAGTTTTGACCTTACATGATGAACTAAAAAATTTGGTTCAAGAACGTCCTAGATTTGTTAGGAGAAGGGACGTCAATCTAAATGAACTATTCGAGAGGAAGCAACCCACAGGGTTCCCATTGGAAAGTGTTAGATTGGGTACCTACAAATGTGGGGCTTGCAAGCAGTGTACTGCTATTATTAATGATAGTACTTTATATATTCCATCTAGGAAGTTTTTGTTCAATGCTGACTGATATTCCAGTTGTGGGACAAAAGGCGTGGTATACTTAGGTCTTTGCACACATTGTTTTAGTTTCTACGTAGGGAAAACTGAAAGGCCTTTAAGAAGGAGGATTTATGAACATTTATATGAAGTTTCTAAAAAGAAAGAAACAAGTGCCTTTTATAATCACTTTAATCTTTGCCCTAAAATGCAGCTTAAATTTATTGTTTTGGAACAAGTGACACCAGATGCCAGAGGAGGGGACTGGGAGACCAGGTTGGAGTATAGAGAATTCTTATGGCAACTTAGGTTGGATGCTGCGAAGACCCCTGGCCCCAATGAGAATATTAATATCAGCAGTGTGCTTAGATTGAGAATGGCCCGATTATAAGATTTTCATGTAAATTTATTTTATGAAGTGAGTTTATTATTTATTTTTTGTAAACTCATTTGTTCGTTTTTTATTTATTGAATTATGCAAGTCTGGGTACTAAGAATTGATTTTTAAATGCATATTTTATTACGATTGTTTTATCATTTGATATTATTTGATTGGGTATTTTTAGTTTTCAGATGCAGTAACAATATTTATTTATTTATTTGTTTAATTGTTTTTGAAATTGTATATCAGAACATATGTATATATATATTTCACTAGTCTGATAGGTACTCGAAACAAACTAAGTTATAGTAACATAACTGTATCTTTAACAACAGGTTATCAATCACTAGTAGTTTGTAATTTAAATTTTGATTAAGTTGATACCAGTTAGGTTAATTAGTATATCAGGTGACTTGATTTTACCTATTTAATGATGGCATTGTATTTTGTCTTTTATCTTTAGAAAGCTCGGTATTAACCGAGCGAAAGCGCTTGATATATTCTGCTTTTGTGTTTCGTCAATAAAGACTTTTTACCGCCTGTTGGTCCTAGTTTCCTCGCTGGTGGCCATTTTCTATTTCTTGTTTTTTTTGGTGCTTACTTATCATTTATGAATGGAGGTAGACTTACAAGATGCCTGTATGTGTGTGACTTTAACTGCTTATTGTACTTGGGTCCTATGTAAGAGGCAATATTTGTGGTTCTAAATATATGTCATATGCATGGAGTTGAATGACCTGAGTAATAAATGGTGGGGTAGAATCTTTGCATACTTTACATGACATACTGCTGTACAAACATAATTATTATATGTGATAAGTCATATAATTTTAATTGCATAGTGTGTGTTTTATACCTAAGTGCACTTTACATTAACTATCATCATTGCTATGTTTAACATAATTTACACACATTATACTTCAGTTATGTATTGGTCATTACTGATAATTGTGTTGCCAACTTCATGTTTGTAATTGTCATTTGTATTTAATGTTACATTACTACAGAAGTTATGTGACAATACTTCATCTAACCCAATCAGCGAAATTATCAAAAAATTGTAGTTAAACCGTGCATTGCCTGTGCTCTTTCACCAAATTCACTGCAATTACACCTTGTGACAGGTAATTGATAAGTGCATTTTATTTACTCAGTCCAGAATACTGACAGCAGCACAACAGTGCCAGGTACATTTGTGCAACTGAAGGCAGTCCAAATTAAATCTTTCATTTTTTGCCTACAGATGTGAACCATCGCTGTTCACTGCCAAGTGACGTGCAAATATTGAAGTAACAAAAAAAGTATAAGTAAAAATAAAACTATAATAGGGTATATCTAGCAATGATCAGAGCACTTATGGTATATACTTCACAGTTTCATCCTTTTAAAATCTGCTTGCCAATATAGAACATGCTTTTGTGTTACACATCATCAAGCGCTCATGTAATGGCAGTTATTGAGAAATGGAACGCCGATGATAAGATTAGCTCATTTTTGACACAGCATTTACAAGTAATAATCACAGCAGAGCAGGACAGAGAAAACCAAAGGCCATGCATAGTAAATAAATAATCCAACAGCAAGCAAAACAACCAAGCTGGCCACAACTCAGATAAACATCCACCAACAAAATGCAGTAGAAACAAACTTTGATAGATATGTTAAAGCAATAAAGCAATACAAAAGTAAAAGGATAAGTGTTTTCAGGAGATACGCTTCATCATATCCTAACAATGATAACCAGCTGACAGTTTAAAAATAGCAGGTATCCAATCACATCACATCAATGATGCTACAACCTTGTAAAATTGACCAAACAGATGCATCCCTTTCTAATCATGGTTAGTTATCCAATAAAAAAGTTCATTTCAAAGTATATTTCAGTTATACAAACAAATACACACTCCTTTTCAGAAGGTAACTTAAAACATATACAAGAGTGTGTATCATAAACACAGATATCAAGCTCTTGCAAATATGCCATAGATTTATACGATCTTATAATTTTTTAAAAAGATATAGCATTTCAAGAAATAGCTTAAAATAGATATAAAAACATGCATCACAAACACGTAATGGACTCTTACAGGCAAATCATTTTACTTTTTACAGAGAAGGGGGCTGTTCTGCTAGCTCTTTTCAAAGAATACATTAAAATAATGCAAGTGTGTGCATTCCTGCACACGGTCACAAGTGTAACTGAAAACAAATACAAGAGCATACATCACACATACATATTAAACACTAATAAATGAACCATTTCTCTTTTACGAAATAAAAAATGATAATCTAACATTAAACCAATATAACTGTGTGCATTCCTGCAAATACCGGAGCATGCGTCACTAATATAGATGTTAAGCTCTTATAATTTCATATCAATCTTACAGCTTATTCAAAATAATGGCATTTCAAAAATAACTTAAGAACATGCATCATAAACACATAGTAAACTCCTATAAATTCACTGTTTTACTTTTAAAGAATGATCTTTTAACTATCTTCAAAGAATAAAGTTAAAAACAATGCAAGTGTGTGCATCTCTACACACACTCACAGATATTAGACTATTATAAATAGGCACTTTTATGCTAAAGAATATGATCTTAGGATGGTACTTTCCTAAATAAAAAAGGGTATCAAATTAAAATAACAAAGAATACTTTAACAATATAGCATGAGACTTGAACCGATCTATACATTGAGATTGTTTCATATAAGCCAATAGCTTTCCATCTTACGGTTCTTTTAGCCAATACAATCATGCTCAGTCAATTTAATTTGTATATCACTGATTACTTGTCTTCCTTCATAGACCTATCAAAAATGATTTTTTTATGTTTTATATTTTTGACCTTGTCAAATGTGATTGGTATATTAATGATTGCAGGTACATCAACGTACAACAGGCTGCAGTTAGAATAATGACCATTTTGTCAAATGTTATTGGGACATACAGCCTCGTTTTATGATTATTTCATGAGGTAGAGCTGTATATCATTGGTTGGTTGTAAGACCAATGGGAGTAAACCAGTGGGATTAGTTAACCAATTGCATTGTAGATTTGATTTTTGATAGGTTAACATGTTTTCTGTGATAATTTTCATAGGACAGATTTTTTAAAGTTTCAGTTGATTGGCTCATTGGTTTGCTGAGATTATTACACATGCAAAATTAATTTTTTAATTGCATTTTAACAGTGATCGGATGTTTTGTAATTGTTTTAATTATATAAGACTGAGTGTTTGGTGTATGTTTTGAATGGTCTGAAGAAAGCACTTACCATTTTATATTTTAACATTTTGTTGTTTTGATTAAAGTTGCCCGCTCCTCACAGAGCGGTGGTGGATGTTATTTCTCTCTACAATATTTCTTTTACACTACTGGTTTGCTGCTGGAGTGTTTGTTATCGTGTGTGTTTATTGAAAATCTAAACAAAGCCTAAAATAATGCGAACAAAGGGCCATAAATAAGGATCATTTTAACTATTGCTCTTATAAACTTAGAAAGTTGTTATGTTAGCATGTGTTTTCTGGAGAATATAAAGTCTGAAACTCAAATAAATGTCATTATATAACAATTTCAAACCTCACTGATTTGCCAGAAAACCATAAATTTTAAGAGAAGCAGGTCAAAAATACGAGGTAAAAATCTGGACAGTTGAGAGTTATGCTTGGGAGATATGGATTAGTAATACAGCATATATTGCACATATTTCTACCTTTATGTTACTGATTTTCTGTTACCAAACTTTACAAACTGTCATGTTTTATAACAGTCATATCAAATGTTGTTAATAATCATATTAATAATTGACTGACTTTAAAACATTTATAACAACAACTCATAAGTACTATAGATAACATATTTAGCATGTATCACACAGATTAGGCTGTTCAATTCATATTCAAAAATGTGTGTCAGTACATAGTCTGAGCACATTAAGTATCATTAGTCTAGATATGAATCTATGATTATTTCTGCTGTTGCTACCAACTCAATGGATTTAAAGCTTGTGCCACAGAAACAGGAAACAGACAGGTGAATTTTCTTTACTCAATATTGTCTAGAGTGCTAAGATTAGCATACTAGCACAAAGATCATTTGCACTACTTATGGCTTTCCAAATTAAAATTTGATATATTTCCTTGGGAAGTGAACCTTCATTTACTGACAGTCCCCATTGCATAGTGCCAAGCAATGCACAAAGGATGAAGCAAAAAAAAAAAAAAAACTCTTTGTGATATTTTCTCAACTTTGTTGTCTGATAATATGGGAATATCCACATTAAGTATCACTGCATTCACATAAACAGTATCATATTAAGATCTGAACCTTGAAACTAATGCATTAACATGATACATTTGATACTGTTTTTACTATATGCCACAGGCACAGACATATTTGTAGATTACATATACTCAAGAAGTGAAATTCTGTCACTTTACAGTAAAGGTCCAAAATAATCATTTCTCACACTCGTCCTTTGTAATTTCTCAGTGAATTTGTAGAATGACAGGATATTTACAACAGTTAGGATAATACTTTGTTGCAATTGTAAAAAAAATGTTTTCAGTACTAAAGTTGTTTTCTTTTCTTAGTTTTCTGAACATCATTGTCTTTTCCTATA